>NW_027021349.1:2667500-2672500 GCF_036884655.1 Musa acuminata AAA Group | reverse complement strand
TTTAGACGTAAACTGAGTTTAGACGTAAAACTGCGTTTAGACGTAAAACTACGTTTAGACGTAAATCTGCGTTTAGACGTAAAACTGCGTTTAGACGCAAACTGCGCTTAGACGCAAACTGCACTTAGACGCAAACTGTGTTTAGACGCAAACTGCGCTTAGACGCAATCTGCGCTTAGACGCAAACTGCACTTAGATACAAACTGAGAATTAGTTTATGCATCATAATAGTTTTTATTGAACGAACGCAGCTTTTGGTTTTAAATGGCTTTAAGATTTCCGCTGCACTAATTCACCCCCCCCCTCTTAGTGCTCTCGATCCTAACAATTGGTATCAGAGCCCGGTTAACTCTCAAAAGGATTAAAACCCAAGAGAGATGGCTTACGCCGGAAACCAAGAGGGCCATTCCATTACACGTCCACCCATGTTTAATGGGACGGACTACACCTATTGGAAGACCCGAATGAGAATCTTTCTTATTTCTATGGACATTGATCTTTGGAATCTTGTCGAGAATGGTTTTTCAAAGTCTTCTCTTCCAATGATCGATTGGAATGATTTGGAGAAGAAGGCTTTCGCTCTTAATGCAAAGGCTATGAATGCCTTATTTTGTGCACTTGATAAAAACGAGTTTAACCGTGTTTCAACTTGTGAAACTGCGTTTGATATTTGGCACACGCTCGAAGTGACCCATGAGGGCATAAGTAGAGTAAAAGAGTCAAAAATCAATTTGCTGTTACATTCTTTCGAACTTTTTCGGATGAAACCGAGTGAAACCATTGGCGACATGTTTACCCGTTTCACGGATGTCGTCAACGGTCTAAAAGGACTCGGAAATAGCTTTTCGGATTTTGAGCTTGTTAATAAGATACTAAGATCCCTTCCTAAGAGTTGGGATCCTAAAGTCACCGCTATTCAAGAGGCAAAAGATCTGCGAAATTTCCCTCTTGAAGAACTAATCGGGTCATTAATGACCTACGAAATGACTTGTAAAGCTCATGAAGAGCAAGAAGACATCCTTCCAAAGAACAGGAAGGATATGGCACTCAAAACTTCAGAATGCCACTTGAGAGAAAACTCAAGTGATGAGGACTGTGATGATGACTTGGCACTTCTAACAAGAAAGTTTAAAAAGTTCTTTAAAAGAAACAAGTTTAAGAATGATGCAAAAAATAAACTTGAACCCAAAAAGGACCAAGTAATCTGCTATGAATGCAAAAAGCCGGGACACTACAAGAGTGATTGTCCCCAAGTCAAGAAAAGAACAACAAAGAAGAAGGCGCTCCAAGCAACATGGGATGATTCGAGCGCATCTGAGGAAGAGGAGTCCAACACCGAGCAAGTTGCTCATTACGCCTTAATGGCCATCGAAGATGAGGTAACAAATTCAATAGATGCAGATTTATCCTTCGATGAATTATTAAATGCTTTCCATGAACTGTTTGATGAGTGTAAGACTATTAGTAGTAAATACAAATTGCTAAAAAAGGAGCATGATAGTCTTATTTGTAATTTCGATAAGTTAAATGCTGAACATCATGATAAGTTAAGCCCATGCATAAAATGCCATGATCTAGAAACTCTCCAAAAAGAAAACTTGCTACTTAAGGACACCTTGAAGAAATTCGAGGTTGGTAGCAAGTCATTGAACATGATCCTTACAAACAAGGGTCACGTTCCAAAAAGGAGTGGAATTGGATTTGTGAGAAGTCCTCACCAAAATCCAACCACCTTCATAAAAGGCCCCATCTTGCATGTTCAACACCAAACCAAGTGCAACTTTTGTTGCAAATCTGGACACAAGACACATTGTTGTCCATTCAAGAAAATAAGTCCAAACAAATTGATTTGGGTTCCTAAAGGAACCATGATAAACTCTATGCAACATGATAGAAAATGTAGATCTATTTATGAGGCACCCAAAAGCAAATGGGTTCCTAAAAATCATCCCTTCCTATAAAAACATTAAAATTTTAGGCCGGAGCAAGAAATAATATTCTGCTCCTTGACTCTCGATAGTCATAAACCAAGAGTCAAAAAGGAACTCGCAACGCTTAAGTAACAAGTGGAAGTTATGAAATCACAAATACGATTTGGATACAACCTTATTAGAAACATATGATATCCAAATTCACATATCCCCTTGATCTTCAAACCCGTTAACACTATCATCTACGAATTAATTCTTGTATCATGAAGAAACTAAATATGTCATGATCTTAAAAGGGATACCAAACAAACTATCAACATACGTATGACATATGCACGTTAAAAGATCTATCTTGATCGTACAAGAGCTTCTTCCTTAAATAAGCACCTCTAGGCCCTTACAATTGATCCATATGGACTTGTTCGGACCAATCTCTACATTGAGTCTAGGAGGTAGCAAATACGCCTTTGTCATTGTTGATGACTATAGCAGATATACATGGACCTACTTCTTAAAACAGAAAAATGAATGCTTTAGATACTTTATCAAGTTTTGTAAACTTGTTCAAAATGAGAAGGGATCTATGATTTCGTCAATTAGAAGTGATCATGGTGGAGAATTTCAAAACCATGATTTCCAAGAATTCTGTGAACTCAATGGATACAACCATAATTTCTCTACTCCAAGAAATCCTCAACAAAATGGGGTAGTAGAAAGAAAAAATCGAAATTTGCAAGAAATGGCAAGAACCATGTTGAATGAACATAGCCTACCCAAATATTTTTGGGCCGAAGCTGTAAACACTGCATGCTATATTTTGAATAGAGTTCTAGTAAGACCCTTACTCACCAAAACTCCTTATGAGTTATGGAATAACAAAAAACCCAATGTCTCATATTTTAAAGTCTTTGGGTGTAAGTGTTTTATCTTGAATGAAAAGGATAACTTAGGAAAATTCGATGCTAAATCTGATGAAGGAATCTTTCTTGGTTATTCTTCGGTTTCTAAAGCTTTTCGTATTTTCAATAAAAGAACCTTAATTATTGAAGAATCCATCCATGTTGTTTTCAATGAGATTTCAGAAATTAAGAAAAATGATCTTGATGATGATGTTAATTTTGATTCCTTGAATTTAAACGAAACCCCGTCTCCAACTAGCAACTTAGATGCATCCACTTCCCAGATTTCCTTACCCAAGGATTGGAAGTATGTAGATGCTCATCCTAAGGAGCTAATCCTAGGAGACACATCAAAGGGGGTTCAAACACGATCTTCTTTTAAAAATTTTTGTGCCAACGCCGCCTTTCTCTCGCAAATTGAACCCAAATGTGTTGATGAAGCCATGAAAGATGATTCATGGATTATCGCAATGCAAGATGAATTGAATCAATTTGAGAGAAATGAGGTGTGGACGCTTGTTCCTAGGCCAAATGACCAT
Organism: Musa acuminata AAA Group; assembly: GCF_036884655.1. Taxonomy (NCBI): domain Eukaryota; kingdom Viridiplantae; phylum Streptophyta; class Magnoliopsida; order Zingiberales; family Musaceae; genus Musa; species Musa acuminata. The sequence goes on along the minus strand of NW_027021349.1, from coordinate 2,669,131 downwards.
TTAGTTATTGGTACTAAATGGGTCTTTAGAAACAAGCAAGATGAAAATGGTATCGTGGTTAGAAACAAGGCTAGATTAGTGGCCAAAGGTTTCAACCAAGAAGAAGGTATCGATTACGAAGAAACCTTCGCACCTGTGGCTCGATTGGAAGCCATAAAGATGCTCCTTGCCTACGCTAGTTGTAATAATTTTAAGTTATTTCAAATGGATGTTAAAAGCGCTTTTCTAAATGGTTTTATTTCCGAAGAAGTTTATGTTGAACAACCTCCTGGATTTGAGAATAATAGCCTCCCTAATCATGTGTTTAGATTAACTAAAGCTCTCTATGGTTTAAAACAAGCCCCAAGGGCTTGGTATGAGAGACTTAGTTCTTTTCTCATTGAAAATAATTTCATAAAAGGCAAGGTTGATACTACATTGTTTATCAAGAATTTTGAAAATAATTTTCTCATTGTTCAGATTTATGTTGATGATATCATCTTTGGCTCTACAAATGAATCTCTTTGTGAATCTTTTGCTAAAACTATGAGTCTTGAATTCGAAATGAGCTTAATGGGAGAATTAACATTCTTCTTGGGTTTACAAATCAAACAACTAAGCAATGGCATCTTTATTAGTCAAACTAAATATGCCATGAATTTATTAAAAAGGTTTAATATGAACAACTCAAAGGCTAGTAACACTCCTATGAGCACCTCCACTAAGTTAGAAATTGATGAAAGTGGAGAAAGCTTTGATCAAAAAACTTATAGGGGTATGATAGGAAGTTTACTTTACCTCACTGCCACCAGACCAGACATCATGTTCAGTGTAGGACTTTGTGCTAGATTTCAATCAAACCCTAAGATATCTCATCTCAAAGCAGTTAAAAAAATACTTAGATATCTTAATGGAACCACAAATCTAGGATTATGGTACCCAAAATCAGAAAATTTTGAGTTAACAGCTTATGCTGATGCGGACTTCGCTGGCTGTAGACTAGATAGAAAAAGCACATCAGGATCATGTCAATTTTTAGGACATGCCCTTGTTTCCTGGTCATCTAAGAAACAAAACTCGGTTGCACTATCAACAACCGAAGCTGAATATATTGCAGCAAGTGCATGCTGTGCACAAGTTGTATGGATGAAAAATACCTTAGAAGATTATAAAGTTCATCTCAAAAATATTCCAATTAAATGTGATAACACAAGTGCAATATGCTTAACAAAGAATCCTATACAACACTCAAGAACAAAACATATTGATATCAGACATCACTTTATACGAGATCATGTTGCGAATCATGATATAATCATAGAGTTCATTGATACGAAACATCAACTAGCTGATATTTTTACAAAACCTCTAAGTGAAGAACAATTTGATTTTATAAGAAGAGAACTAGGAATGTTGATGTGTCCGAACAGATAAATTTGTTAAAATCATTTTTTTTCGGACTATATTGTATGATCAAATCACTTGATTTCCATGATTATATGTGAAAATCTGCAACAAAATCTTGTCTGAATGCATCTTATTTATGAAACAGATTTTCTCGTACACTTTCATAAAAAATGAGTTTCTGAAATAGATTTGATGAAGTGATTCATGTGTATGTATTCCATCCTGCAAAATCTTTACATAGACAA
>NW_027021349.1:2475000-2660000 GCF_036884655.1 Musa acuminata AAA Group | reverse complement strand
TAGGAAGATAGATAGACAATATACACAAATTATTTAAGCATCATAAATAAAAAAAATAGATCTAAGGTATTTGATTTTAAGAAACTTGGCTCTAATACAAATTATAAGCATAAAATATATAATATGCTATATGTAACATGGAAAAACTTCAATGCTATGATTGAAATCAAATAATAATAAATCAAATTCATAATGCATATTTGATGTCATTTGGAAAGAACTTTGTTAGCTCTGCAAGGGCATCGTCTTTGGATTTGAAAATAATAGTGATGTCAATCTGCAAGGAGAGCTAGGCTCTCCTTCTCCTCTCTTTCTATCCTTTCACAGGAATACTTAGATTGATGGATTAGGGACAAGGGAGGATGAGAGAGGAACTGTAATCTCTTAATAATTATCACGTATCCACATTTGTCATCTCTCGTGTGTCACACATCATTTAGTCCTCGTGTTAGGATCGTAAAGGCACTAAGAGGGGGAGGTGAATTAGTGCTTTCAAAATAAAGTTTCGATTTAAAAAATTTTGATTGAAAAATACATATCGAAAATATGTTTAACTTAGAATATGAGTAGGGTAGTGAGCAACTAAATAAGTTAGTAATAGCAAGGAAAAGTATAAAGAGAAATGTAAACTAGATTTACAGTGGTTCGGTTGTCCCAACCTATGTCCACTCTCAATTCCTCTTCTCTTGAGGCCACCGGCTTTTACTACCGATCTTCTTTTCAATGGTCAAATATCAACTACCTTTATTATAACCCTTCTCCTTTTCACAAGATTAGGAGAGAATCTTTATACCTCTCTTCTCCTTTTAACAAGCTTAGGAGAGAACCTTTATATCTCTCTTTTACACAAGACTTCACACCTCCTTAGTATAACCTCTACACTTAAGGAGGATGAAACTCAAACACTTTTCAAGAGAGTTTATATACTTCAATGCTTAAGAATTTTTGCTCTATTAAGCAAGCATGAGTGGGGTATTTATAGACCCCAAATGACTTCAAAAATAGAGTCAAAAATTTAAATCCCTGAGTTATCGGAGTACTAACGGTACTACTACCAGACAAAGCCCGAGAATTTGGGCTTTGGCGATACCACCATCAGCCTAGGTGGTACCACCATTGCCTCGGGTGATACTACCACTGGACTTCCTGGAAAAGCACAAGCAATGATTTCTAGCTTTTAGGCGGTACCAAGCCTAGCAGTGCCACTGCCTAGCCCAACCCCAGGTCACTGAATTGGCCTTCTAACAGGCCCACTCTGATCCTAGTTCAGGCACAATGAGCTCCTAATCAAGTTGGCATGGTTATGCCCCAAAACCAACTCAACTAAACTCTAAATGACTTCAATCAAGACTTCACAACTCTAATTACAATCATGAAGCCTTCATCACATTATCCAACATATCATATGTTCATTCAACACTTCATCTAAACCTCTAGCGTATCATCCTTTTCTTTGGCGTATTTCTTGATCAATCAACATGTTGACCTCCTACAATATTTGTTCTTCTTGGCGCAATACCCAATCCTTCTGGCCTAATACGCGAACTCATGGCATGAAGTCCATTCTCTGGCACGTCGACCAATCCTCCGACCCGACGTCCAATCTCTAATATAATGCTCTCCGACCCAACATCTAATTCTCTTGCTTCAACGATTTGTCTTTAGATGGTTTAAGTCCATGATCGAAGTTTCTCCTACGTCACTTATTTCAAATGCTTATTTGTCAATAAACTCATTAATTGATTTCATTATTAAAATTTGAGATTCAATAATCTCCCCATTTTTTATGATAACAATCAATTAATAATGAAGTTTTAACTAAACTTCTCTTATCTATATGTTATTTTGAAATGAACTCGAATTCAAAAAAAATAATAATCTTTCAATGCTACTCTTTGAATTCAGGCCAAAATAATTTTTAATAAAAAAATCATAGTGATTTTCATTGCAAAGGTCATATGCATAATTTTAGTTTTCATTAATAAAGATCAAAGTAATCATTGCACACTTCTTATGCGTAATTAAAATATCAAAGTAATTACATATATTATATGCATAATTTCATATCATCATATTATCAAAGTAATTATTGCATAATATCAAAGATAAAAAAATTAAAATTAAAATAAATATAAAAAGTTTATTTAAAAATAATTTTATCTAATTAGATTTTAAAATTTTTTAAAAAATATTTCACACATACGTATGAATTTTATAAAACAAGTCAATAAAACTAATAAACATAATAATATTACATTAAGTCTAACTACTAATGTGAGTTATAATAGTTATATATTATCAATGTCATACACCCTTCTATGTATTATAATATTAATAGTTATATATTATAATGATTCTTATAATTTATTATATTAAAATAATTATATTACCCTCTTACAACTATTTCTCCTTTTTACAAGCTCAAGAGAGAACCTTTACAAGTTTCACACCTCTCTTAGAATAAACTCTAAACTTTAAGAGGTGGAGGTAACACTCAACACTTTTCAAGCTTTTTCAACTCTTTTCCATTAAAGATTCTTTCCTATTTTCTATCTTTTTTCTCGCTAAACCAAGCAGGAATTAGTGGGGTATTTATATATCCCAAATGGCTTCAAAAAGTGAAGCAAAAATTTAAATCCCTAGGATTTCGGGGGAATTGGAGGTACCATCGCTAGTACTAGGTGATACCACCACCTATCAGTCTGACTATGGGTAGTATCACCACCCAATCTAGTGGTACTACCGCTTAACGCACTGGTACTAGGTGGTACCACCTCCCAGTCTGGCAGTACCACCGCTTGACAACCTCATAGATTGAGTTTTAACCTTTTCAACTCATGGGCAGTTCCACCGTTAGTTTGGTTGTGCCATTTATCATGCCCCCCGAATTTATTATCAACCACAATCCATTCTAGGATCCAATGACACATTTGAGGATATTGAGAAAACATTCAAGTCATTTCCATATATTCCATAATCCATAAGACTTGTGCAGTTTATAATTATACTATCGTATCACTTAATGATTCACAAAATCCAAAGCCAACTTAACTAAACCATAACCACATCAAAAATCCATAAGCGTGGCAATCTATACAATCACAAAACCAACATGTACTACATGTTTATATCATTACAGAGTTTAAACTTAACATTCCCAAAATCCCGACATGAGAGGTACGTTCCAAATATTTACAAGACACATCAATATAGAGTTATTGTTGATATTTAATTTCACACAAAAGGAACTTATACTACATCAACTTATCAAGTATGAAAGATATGCCCCAAAATCATCTGGCTTTCCACTAGCTCAACCCGTTTTAAGCATTCTAGTGAGCGACAAGCTATCCTAAAAAATTTATATAGCAACGGGGTGAGCACATAGAGCTCAGCAAGTGACTAACATATCCGTGGTAAAGAGGATAGTTTTGAACAAATAAGGTTTCAAAATACAAGGCAGAGATACAAGAGTTCAAAGATAGCCACTCGACGAATGTAGAGTTACAATGTCATTTCATTCGAAGCATGTTTTGTTCATAACAATGGATTAAGGGCTAATTGGAGCATATCATTGGCATAAGAAGCATATCCATGACATATTAAATATTTTCAAAGCATATCAAAGACATAAGAAGCATTTTGATGTATATCAATAGCGGATAAAATATTTCGGAACATATCAATGGCAGATGAAATGCTTCTGAACATATTAATGGCATATGAAGCATTTCGGAGCATATCACATAATAAATATGAAATAAAAGCTCAAACGTCGCATTTGACGTTGCATATATTTCATTCTTATCCAAAACACATATAGAAGCATATAACCAAAGTTTTGGATATCATGTCAAATAGATAGAAGGTGAAGTAGGATCTCAAACATAATCTAGAGCATCGCGGGCTCTAAGCACATACCCTTTACCATTTCTGGCAAAGGTCCAGGCAATCCCTTTACTATTTCTAGCAAAGGTCCAAATAATCCCTTTACCATTTCTAGCAAAGGTCCGGACAATCCCATAAATACCAGAGTACAAAAGGGCATTGTGAACAATAAGGTTGGTATATATCAGAAACACATGCGGAACAATGGAATGCATGTGGCTATACAAATCATTGCGATACAAACATGAACTTTATATGATAGCTGTAGGTGTACAAATAATTGAAGGACAAAAGTATACAGGAATTCAAGGCAATAATGTAAAGCTCAATTGAAGTAAGGGTTTTTGCTGAAATCAATTTCCAAAGGGAAGAAACAAGAAGAGCCGAAATCGACCAAAGCTCGATTCTAGCAGAATTTGAGAGGCAATTATATGAATTAGCTGGTTGATCAATTATGCTCCAATTTGCACAAAATAGGGTTATTCGAAAGATGTATCAATCTAGTTTTTTATAATTCAAGTTCTGTATGAATTGGAGTCTCTAGCAAGGAGTTTATAAATAATTTAGTAACCAAAGGTCAGAGAACATTATCTCTGTTTTGCAGAATTCACAAAGTTGATTTGAACAAATGATTCAAAAGGTAATTGTGCTCCAAAAATTTCAAATCAAATAAGCATAGAAAGAATTTTGAGTCTAGTTTCGAGTAAATTATACTTTGCATGAATATGAGTTCCCAGCAGAAAGTTATAAGCAGTTAAGCAACACGAGGTTAGAAATTACAGTCCATATTTTGTAGAATCTGTAGAGTTAATTGAAACAGAAGTTTTAGTAGGAATTTAAACTCCAAATTATTTAGCCTTGGTGTCAAAATAAAGATATTTGAGTCTACTTTCAAATAGATTAGGTTTGCCTAAATCAGAGTTTAGTGCTAAAAGTTAAGTCCGAAAAAGTGCATAGAGGTCAGATTATCGAAAAATTATAGATTCATGACTTTATATCAAAACGAAAGAAAGGTTTGGTGTTAAGTTGAAATCTTTTGAATTATGAAGAATTAAAAGGAAAACAGAGAAATTATTATGAAGAATTAAAAGGAAAATAGAGATTAGCAATTATTGTGGGATGAGATTAGAATACTTGCCTTAAACAAATTTGAGCTCCAAAATTGTGGAATTGATGCAAAACCTCAAGCCAAAGTAAAGCTTTTTTTTCTTCTTCTTTTTCTTCTTCTTCTCTTCTTCTTCTTCATCTCAAACCAACGTTGGTTGCAGCTTCTTAAGTTTTCATCCTTTTATTTCTCCTCTAATATATTAGATTTAGCTAATATAAGGGTTGCAAAATGGCAAGCATACATGAAAGGGGCTTAGGTGTCATCTATAGAATAAATATAGGTGGCACCATTATGTTAACTAGTGACACATGTCCATTATTTTTTTTTCTTTAACTTAAATTTGAATCTTTGATAAATCATATCAAATTTTTAATATTTACTCTTAGGTCTTTACATTATAAATAAGCCCTTACAAATTTTTTAAAAAATGAGGGATATTACACTATCGCTTGACCCAACTTTTGGATCACTGAATGGGCCTTCCTCTTAGCCCAAAACAATCCTAATTTAGACCCAATTAGCTCCTAATTGAGTTAGAATGATTACACTAAAAATTAACTCAATTAGCCCCCTAAACTACTTTGATCTAGATAAATGATTACAAGCATGAATCCTATGTTGTCCAGCATGTCATTGGTTCATCCAGTGCTTCATCTGATCCTTTAGTGTATTACCCAATCGGCATGTTGACCTTTTGCAACATCCGATCTCCTTAGCATAATTTTTTATCCTTTAGCCCAATGCTTGAACTTATGGCACGAAGTCCTTCTACTAGCACGTCGATCGATGCTCCAACCCGACGTCCAATCTTTTGATATATTCACCCTGGCCCAACATCCGATTCTTCATGCTTCAATCGATTTGCCTTTTCTGATCGAACATAGTCCTATGTCACTCAAATGCACATTAGATCATAACTTCATCAATTGATTTTATCATTAAAATCTGAAATTCAACATTGTGTACTTATCAATTTTAGAGAAGTAAACTACTACGGAGTTATCATAAGATATCTCTAGCGATCTAATACTTAAGTCTACCATTCTAAGTTCTATATAAAATTTTATAGTCATGAAGCATACTACAAATTTAGCTTTCCTTATTAATGATATAATAAGTGATTGCTTTCTATTTTTCCAAGAAATTAAACCTCCAGCTAACATGAATATGAGTCTTAAAGTAGACTTCCTATTGTCAAAGTAATTTATAAAATCAACATCTAAATATTTTATCACTTCAAACTGATCTAATCTCCTATATATTAGTATGTAATCTTTTATCCCCTATAAATATCTCATCACTTTCTTTGCAGCTTTCTAATGTTTTATTTCTAGATTACTTTGGTATCTATCTAGTGTTCTAATTGGAAAACTGATATCTAGTTTCATATAAGTTTGAACATATAATAGACTTTCAATTATGCATGCATAAGGAATACCCTTCATCTAATTCCTTTTTAAATTATTCTTAGGACACTTGATTTGAGTAAATCTTTAACCTTTGATAATAGGTGTATCATTAGTTAAACAAATCTGCATACTAAATCTCTCCAAGACTCTCAGTATACCCTTTTTGAGATAGTCCTAGTAATTCTTGATATCTATACATGAGTATCTCAATGCCAATTACATAAGTTACCTCGTTCATATCAATTATCTTAAAATTGTTAGTGAGAAATATCTTGGTTTCGTGTAATAAATCAATATCATTATTGTTAAGCAATATATCATCCATATATAAGACCAATATAATAAACTTACTCCCATTTATCTTCAAATATATACACTAATCAATAGCCTTTTTTCTTAAATCTAAAGAAAATAATGGTATTATGAAACTTTATATATCATTATTTAGAAACTTGTTCAAGATTATAAATAAATTTCCTAAATTTATAAGTCCAACCTTTCTTTCCATTCTCTATGAATCCTTGTATGTAGATTTCCTCATCTAAATGCCAATTTAGAAAGGTTGTTGTTTTTATATCCATTTGAGGTAATTTAAGATTTTAATGAGCTATTAATGTCTTAACATCTTCAATGAGTCCTTTTTAGGAACTAAAGAAAATGTTTTTTTCTAATCGATACCTTTTTCCTATAAAAGACCTTTGGCCATAAGTATGATTTTATTTTATTTGATATTGCCCATTGAGCCATATTTTTATCTTAAAGAACCATTTGCAATTGACTCTTTATAATTATTAAGCAATTCAATGAGTTCCCAAATATCATTCTAGTCAATTGATTTTAACTTTTTTTTCATTGCACTATATCAACTTTTTAGAATTGCTACTTTTCATAGCTTGTGAAAATGATGAGGGTTCCCTTTTGATTCCTAGCTATGAAATGATAAGGGGTCCCTTTTGATTCCTATGTCATAAGATAATTCTTGTAGATATATCATATAATCATCAGATATGATAAACCTCTTTTCCTTTGAGATCTTTTCAAATCTATCAATATAGTTGTTCTAAAAGATCATTAGTAGTGACATTAATATCATATGAAAGTTCATCAAATTTTTTTATTTTTTACCCCTATTAATTTGTTCAATAATTTAAGAAATAATAACCTCTTGGATAAAAAATGATACAAAAGCATCAACATATATCTCTTCTATATCAAAATTAATTTTTCGATGTTTTTCACTCTTAGTGATTTTGTCATTTTCTAGAATCTTGTGTTACTAGATTTTGACCTGACTCGTTATATCTGTCATAAAATTCACTACCTTTGTTAGATTTAATAATTTTAACTTTTCTATCTAATTATATTTTGAATTCATTTATATACATCTCAACAGTATAAATAGCTTGAGATTTTTCATATATTAGGTACACATAGTCATATTTTGATAGGTCATTTATAAATTTAATGAATATCTCTCTCTATTGAAATTGTAAATATGAAATGATCATCAGTACGAATAATCATAAGGAGTTCTTTACTTATTGTGGTAATTTTCCTCATGTGCTTAATTTGCTTTCCTTTAATACAATTTATGTAAACTACAAAATCAATAAAGTCTAAATCTTTTAAAACATTATCTTTCATTAATCTTTCAATTCTTTCTTCATACATATGCCCCAAACATCTGTCACAAGATTAAATATTTCTTATTATTGAAACTATCTTTTGATTCAATATTTAATTGTAGGGTTATTAATATCTTTATGAACTCAAAATTCAAACTAATTATATACAGACCATCATACAAAATTTCAGAATTAACTTTTATTGAATCATAAATATACTAAGTTTACCATTACTAAAAAAACATAATATCTAATATATCAATTTTGGATATAGAAACTAAATTTCTAAAAATAGTAGGAATATAACAATGTCTACAAGATCCATTAGATGACCTATCTTTATGTGTATTTAATAAGTTTTTACTACTATAACCTTTGCTTTGAAACAATTCTCCAAAACGATGAATCTTTTATGTTATTTTGATTTTTTAGTTATAAAAAATCTTTACATATTATTGGTAATATGAGTTGAAGCATCAAAATCAATCCACCAAGTATTAAAAGGAACCTCTGTAATGTTTGATTTGAAATATATAAAGGGCAAGCTTATACCTTTGTTTTTAAACCAAGCCATGTGTTTAACACAATTCTTTTTTATATGTTATTTCTTGTTGCAAACGAAGTACTTTACTACGATGGCTTTTTTTCTCATTAGTGTGTATAGTATTTTTAGACCTAACAAATTTATTTAATGGATGATGCTTTAACTTTTTTTTTATTACTAGGTCCCTGAGTAGTAATCAAAACATTATAAGATTTTTCTTACCCTAATCTTAATTCTTCCTAAACACATATACTAGTTAGCTCATTCATCCTTTTTATCCTTATTTATATTGTATTGAATTTCGAGTCGACAAGCTAAAGACGAAAATCAAGAATGAATTGCACAAGAAAAGACTCATCCACATTTATGCTAATGCTTTAAGTTTTGCAACTTTATTAGTTATATAAGGATGTGATCTTGAATCCCTCGAGTACTATTATACTAAGCCATAGTTAATTCTTTTATTAATATGTCAATAAATAACTTATAAGTAGATTTAAACCTATCTTCTATAGCTTGTAAATATTCCTATGTTAGTTGTAGTTAGTAATGTAGTCTTTATATTATTTACAATTGTCATTCTTAAAAACATTAGACTTAGCCTATTAGATCTTTTCTAAGTATTTATTTTATTAATTTATTTCATAATACTTTCATCAATCAAGTCTGTGAGTCTTTCAATAAGCAATGTCAGGTCAAGATCTAATACACTAAGTATGAACTACATATGCTCTAATTATTCTTAATAATTTAAACTAAAGAATATATAGATACTAGAAGCATGAGAGTATATAAAAGGAAGCACCACTATAAAATATAAAATAATATTAATAATTTTAGTTTTTAAGATATAATAAACTATTGATATCATTCATATTTCAACTTTGGGTAAAATATTGATATATGAATTATTCACTCAAAATTATCTATGGAAGACTAATATCATTCTTATTGAATAGTTTTATTATCTTTGAGTATAAAACCATAAACTAGAAGGATATTCAAAATATTAGTATTCAACCTTATCACATAATTATTTAAAGTATGATCTCTTTTGAAATTATCTAAATCTCTTAATTAGTATGTCATTGTAAATATTTTTTTTCTTAATATCATTTATGAGTAATTATTTAATATAATATATAACTTATTGGCCTAAGCTACTTTGATGACTACAAGATCAATACAAGAATATAAAATATAAATTAAAATATTTTATAAATGATAAAATATTTATTATAATTCATATCTCATAAGCTTATCATCCTAAGCCACTTTAGTAGTAACTAGTTAGATAAAACTTAGAAATAAAAGTTACAAATAATATTCAGTAAATATCTTTTAATCTGATTTATGTAAAAATAATTTAATAATAAAATAATAATAATCTTAGTAATTATTAAACATTAATTAACATAAATATAAAAAAAAACTCATATGATAACTCTAATCATGATAAAATATAAATCATGCCTTTTGTGAAAAATAAATATTATTTTATAATATTAAATATATGTATATGAATAACTACATAAATATCAAAGAACAATAATTAAAATTTAATTATCATAAGCAAAAAAAATTTAGTAATATATCATATGAGAAAATTATAAAAGCAAATGATAATTTATAATTTTTTGAAAATTCTATAGATGACATAAATGGATCGATCAGTCTTATTTACTTAGACATCCCAAAATTGAGCCAAAATTAACTTGCTCAGATTAGACCCAATAGTTAGATCAATCAAAATTGGGTTTAGTTAAGAATCTAATTTAGAAATAGATTGATAAAAAATTAGGCTAAAATTAGGTTTCAATCAAAATTTGATTAACACAAGTCAAATTGGTCAATTTTATAGCTAGGAAATAAGTTAAAAATATTTAATTTTTAAAGGATAAAATATAATTTTATCGATATATATATTAAATTATTTGATTTTTGAAGGGTAGAACTATCAAAGGGGACATTGAGTGGAATTAAAAAAATTAAAAAGAGTAAAATAATATTTGAATCGGTGAAAAAACTCTTATCCCTTTTTTTTCTCAATCGATGCAGCCTACGCAAGGCCTACGGTCATCATGGTGCGTTATTGACCCAAACTCCCTCTATAATTGACTAGTGACCCCTACGACCATCGTGATGTTCCACCGTGCCCATGCACGGTCATTCTGACATGTGCGATTATCACTATCGCGTACACGTACGTAGTTGACCAGTAACCCCTATGACCATCGTGCAACTACTGGGCATACCCAACCTTTAGCCCAAAGGCGACTAAAACTATTAGAGACTTGCTCTAAGTTGGGGTGAAAACTTCTTGTATTCCAAAAGTTTGATGACATTGAGAAGGTGAATCATAGTAACTAACTCAACATAAGGAGTATAAACACTTCGAGTACTTCAAAAGTGTGAGCAAAGAGCAGGCAGAAGCTAATAACTAGCTCGATACATGGAGTATAACCCTCTAGGAGGCAAGCAAAGTCAAGTAACCTTTGTCTTCCCAACTTTTAAAAGAATGGGCAAAATTAAGTACCTCAATTCTCTTATCTATCCAACAAAGGAGCTCTGCATAAGTTCAAAGACCATTCGAAGAAACCTAATGGAAGACAATAGTTGTCAAATCTTCACCAATGGTGATCAGTGCTATTGAGAGTAGATTATTAGCTTCATTTCCTAAGAGAATATCAATCGAAAGAGAAAGTGATACGAACCTATTTGAAAGTGATGACTAAGTGAAAGAAAAATCGATTGATAAATTTTACAAAGGACCCAAAACCTTTAAAGTCTATAAGGCAATGCTCGTTAAAGCTCCAATAAGCATCCACCTAGTTCAAGCAGCGTGAGACATTTGAGAAACTAGTATATACTAAGGATAGTCTTTTCCTTTGTCTAAGGAATCCATTGGAAACAACAAGGATCAGCATAACTCAACTGACCCCACACTAGAGTCAAAGTCATTGGCGAGTTGAAGTAGTATGACAGATCAAAGTTTTACTACTCAACAATAACAGCGGAGTATAGTTGGGAGTCAAAAGGTGCAATTACAATTGGAGTAGAAGATTGAAGACTCAACAAAGGCGAGGAGATGCAGCGTCTACAAAGGCTTCGACGAGGACATCGAAGGAATAAGTGAGGAAGAATATTATGGACAAAACTATGGATCGGGTGTTTGTTATAATACTCATGTATATCCATATCTTTCAGTTTTGTTCATGCTTTGCACAGCATTTAAAGGGCCAATAGTAGGCTTAGCAACCCCATTTTCTTTGGTTTTGGTGGTCGTCTTAAGCTTATAAATAAAGGCTGTGTCATGTGGGCACTTGTGAGGATTTCAATCTATAGTGGACCATTTTAGACCCTTTATTGTGCGACAGTTTAGTGCTTGTGAAGTCTATTTGTAATTTACATTGGTTATAAAGTATTTGCTGAAATGACTGCTTATGGATCTCAAGTGAAACGCTTTCACTAACCAGTTTTCTCTTTTATAGGGTCCTAAGGGACCATAGGAGGTTTCAGGGAAGTTGACCTTTGCGGACAAACACGTAAGGGTGTCGCATGACTTAAGCAAAAACAACTAAGTGTGTGATATTAAGGCAAGAAACCTTACATCACCTGCGAATAGGTGATAAGATAAACGAGATAGAAAAACATATCAATAACATAGACAGATCATTCAAGCATCATATATTCAAAATCAAATAACATATTTTTGTGGGTGTAGAATACTAACAAGTATATCAAACACAAAAGTTATGATACTAATTATGATATATTTTTACCATCTAAGGTATTTAATTTTAAAATAAGTTATGATACTAATTATAATCATAAAAATTATAATTATACTATTGTTATGTGAAAAACTTGATGCCAAGAACTTAAATCAAATAACAATATATCAATATCATACATTTTGATGTCATTTCGAAAAACATTATCTAATTTAAAAATGCTCTTCATAATTCAATCAATAGGTAATACTAACACAGATACGTAGGATGAATTATACTCTCATTTTTCTCTCTTTCTAATCTTTATAGGACTACCATGAACGATGGAATAGGGACTAATGAGAGATAATAGTATATCTATAATCTCTCTTCTATATCTTATTATTGGTCCGAGGTTCTATTTATATATAGGCGAGACTAAAAAATATATGATAAATAATTAAGAGAGCCCCTTCCATCAAGGTCATCTTCTAAAAAATTATACCATAAGTGAACTTCTGATAATCATAATCAGAATGTAATAAGATTTATAATATGTGTTATCTAATTAGACAAAACTACCTAATCTAACATGTGCCTCATCTAATAGTTTAATTAATGGTAAATTGGATGATTATTTTTTAAAAATTAAACATTAAAATAAATAGTTCTAGGTTCATATCTCTATTTTTTAATATAGTGCATTGGTTATTCAATATTTTTTTTAAGAAAATCATCTAGAAATATAAATTTTACATCTATTTGACAGATTGATCAGTTATTTTACATGACAATGGGAATAATCAATCTAGCAGATTTCATTCAGACAACAAGGTCAACAACCCCATCATAGTTGATGTCATTTTTTTTTTATTCTAATCTTTTGTTATCAATCTAGTTTTATACTTTTTAACTTAATCTCATATATTTTTCTTAATTTTATAGACCAAATTTTCGTTAGTAGTATTTTATCCTTGAGGTAATGATGCTAACTCCCATTTATTGTTTCTCACAATACGGAGTTAATTTCTTATTCATAACATCCTTCTATTTTTCTAAATTTTTATGTCTTCTTAAATTGAAGTTTTATTATCTGTAACAAGAAACAATTCATCTATTACTTCTATAAATTTTTTAACTTCTTGACCTATAAGATTTTGGTTATCTTTGATTGTATAGAAGAAGATGTTATAACAAGACTTTGTTTTGGTGTATATCTCTTATAGTATCTTGTTCTCTAGTTTGATATAGGATGAGAGTTTAGAATGTACATAACACAAGTCACTGCTTTTCACAATGTTAAGAATAGTTCTTTTTTTTTATTTTTTTTGTTGAGAATTGTGATACTTACAAAAGAATATTGAAGCAATAACACCATAAACCTGAATATGAATAAGTTGAATTGGCTTCACTTTGATCTGTAGCTTGAAATGGTTTGCATACTTCATTTGATTGAGTTACTTATATAACACAAACTTGTCAAAGCTATCATGCATCATCTAACTCTTCTCATCCTTACCCACCTTACCAATGAGCTATTATTTTTAGCTCATGCATATATTTTGATTGCAGATATGAGACCATATCCAGACTCTGGTAGATTTAAACTGCAGGGACAGCAATTCGAGATCTATAGATATCTGTCTGTCCACTTGGAGGACCAGCTGATGTGTGAGTCCAACACTCGGTGACAGCAAGTAATCAATCAACCTGATGGGTACCACCTTATCCCTTCCATATCATTTACTTCACCTTAAAAAACCAAAATGCCAGCTTCCATGCACTACGATTCCATCTGCACTCGATGCTTAACTTGGCAGCATTTGCAGGTTTATCTCATCATTGAGTCTTCACAATTTTGGAATGGTTGCGCTACAATTTGAGTTTGCAGTTGCTGTTGTCAGCTCAATGATGTTAAGTCTGATCCAATCTCGACCACTTTTCGAACGTTGAAAATAGCTATCGAGCTTTAAGAAATCTTAACCGAGATGGATTATTCGGATTTTTCTCTTGAGGTAACTTTAGCTGTTCATCCTTTCTTTCAATCCAATAGCTAAAGATTGAGAACAATATGTAAAAGCTGATCACTAGACTCTGTTCTTCACACCAATCTTTGACGGAATTGAGAGAGAAGACGTCTGCTTCCTACATGATTCCTTCCTGACGTCCTTCTAACTCCATATGAAGAAGAAGAAGAAGAAGAAGAAGAAGAAGAAAAGATGGTGAGTCCTTTGATCTAAAACGACGTTTCAATCTCTATCCACCACGTCGACGCCGGCGGTGCAGAGGAGGCGATGCAAGAAATCTCTTAGCTTCATTAGAGCCGCACAATCCTTCTTCGTCTTCTTATGCTTCCCATTACCCTTGGTATCGACGTTGGCGCCGCCACTGCTCACGGTGCTCCCGCTGGCGAAGATGGGCAAGACTGCGGCCGTCTTCTTCTCCTTTCTGAAGCAGTGCCGCTTCATCTTCTCTGAGACCGTCTCCTCCTTGGTGAAGACGTAGCTTCTCAGGTACAACTGGCGGCATGAGTAGCTATCGACCACGCTCGGGCCTGCACTCGGCCGCCTCCTTTCTTCGAGGTTGGTGCCGCTGTTGAGACCGCTGGGGTCACCTCTCTCCCCTCTTCTTCTTCCCGCCGCCATCGACTTCACGAACTCGGCATCGGACTCCGGCCACTTGTAGAGGTTCTTGTAGCTGGCTCTCGTCGACTCACGTACGTCCACGCAGCTCAGAGAAGACCTACACACAGAGCTCATGCTTGCCTTCTCTCTCCCTCTCGCTCTTCGGACTTTGAAGTGCAAGTGAACTGAAACCCTTCACGAGTATATATAGCAAGACCATGAAGCACAGCTTTCAAGTTATTGGAGTTGGATTCCTTCTCCGAATCGTAGACAGAGAGGTTTCAAGAGGAAATCGTGGTTTACAAGTGAGTGACTTATGTAATTAGAGTTGGAATCCTTCTCAGAATCGGAGAGGTAAGATTTAACGAGGAAACTGTGGCTTTTATGTTCTTTAGAGCACAGCAATTTAAGTCTTTTTAAGAGTATAAATTATTTATATAGATTTGAGTTATAAATTAGAACCGAAGACAGTAAAATTGGCCTAATTATATATTATCTTATTATTCTATATAGTTAGACTTTTTTAATATCTCAATTCCTAGACTAATAAAATTTATATAGAAATCTTTATAGTTACAAAGATGATATATTTAACCTCATTTATCCTAATATCATCGGTTTTACCGACGAAAAATACAACACATGACAAGAACAATTATGTCCTAATTAAAACTTAGTCGATTGTTATGGTGGTGACAAACAGCAACATCGTCGATGACCACAAATAGCTATTGTGGTGGTAGTCGACAAGAAGAACATAGGAATGTCCTTAAAAACGAGTAGGGTAAAGTCTCGAAGGTGAAGTTAAGAAACTTCTGCGATTTCTTGCAAGAGGAGAAGGAGAGAAAAAGAAAAAGAAAAAAGCAAAAATGAGAGATAAGGCAAAGAGAGAGAAAGAGGACGAGACCACGCCTACTCTACTTTACATACAAAGTGGCACCATTCTACTTTACATCTATAAACTTCTGCTATGCATCACCCTACATCTACATCAACATTGCTTTACATCTGTATCGTCAAAATATAAAGCCTTTGCCTCACTTTCCACCCATATAGATGCCTCACTTGAAATATTAAAATTATCTTTTTGCTCATCATTTTTATATCATTCTTGCATGTGCATATACTCATCATTTTTAAAATTATCTTCTATCAATAAAACCAACAACATTAGAATAAATAAAATTAAATATTTTACTTTTATAACTACAGATATTTCAATATAAGTTTTTTAGATTATTACTTAAAACCTTTCCTTACGTTATTATCACTATAGCCATCTTGGGCATACAACCAACTTGTGTCCATTTGAGTCCAAAAACCCATGTCCATCCCTGTCAAACCTTCAATGCAATGGGCCTGGCTGGGTACAGACTCTAGCCCATACTAGCTATTATGCCAGAAATGTACTATCTGAAAAAGACTAAACTGACTCATACTACATTCTTTCTTGGACCAATACATTGTCAATGGAGTTATCCTCCATGTCGTATAATGACCAACACGGGTCTTATTGCAGAAGACCAGTAGAACTACAAGATCTTATTAGATTCTTTTTTCTCTTGTAAAAAAAAGAGTCTCCAGATTTCTCAATTAATGTCGAACAAGTTGATCGTAATGGAAGATTTAATGATCTAACTTGCTTCAAATTAAAACTAAAATGTATCAACTGAAAGCAGGTGTATGTCAGGCTATAAGATATCAATACGTACCAGATCAAACCACATCATGACATGGCCCCAGATCTGCTTGCTCTATAATCAATAGTGCAACCACGGCCAGCTTCTAGCACGGCCACTTCCACATAATAAGCCTCTCAAGCACCTGCTTTACACATTGTAAGCAGTAAACCCATTATAATGCCAAGAACAAATGATGAATCCACTACAGGGGGAACTATCTCCCAACTATATATATTGCATTGAACTTAGAAAATGAAACACAAACCCCACAAGAGGCAAACAATAGATTTCTGAAAAAAAAACCAAGAACAGACCTTGAATGCAACAGCCATGTCAAAATAATTTTCTTGAGCTTTTCATGATGATGGAACCTCGTCTGAACCACAGCGTTGACGTTTGAAGAAAAAGTCAAACTATCCTGCTTAACGATGGATAAGGTTAGAGGCCATAAAGCTTGTAGGATTGCTAGTTAAGCAAGAAGCTACTGACGCAAATCCACAACCAATATATCCAAATTGTGCAGTAAAAAGATCATATAAAGCACTATCCTTGTACCTGTGAAACTGATGATCTCTACTTTTCATAATCATGTGGCCATATCTTTGGTATATATATCAGCAACTAACAGAAGTAAGACCTTCCCAGCTATCCATCTGCCCAGAAGATGCAAAACCATGGAAAGCTGTCTAAATTATAATTTCAGGTATCCACCAGCATCACTACTAAGGTTCATTGCAGATATTGCTAATTAATAGAACAATGTCCTATTACAGCAGAACAACATGATTATAAGATCTAAAAGCATGATTCTCATTCTGAATGGAAGATTTAGATGGTGCATAACTTGGCAACAGTCACATGAACAATTCTATGGAGCAAAACTTAGCCGGAAAGAACAGTAGAAAGTCAAGAATTATCCACATCAACATGCTGACAGGTTAACTTATTATTATTATTGAAGACATTTCTTCAGTGCTTCATCATCAGAACCATAATCATGGAGATATATTCAACAAACTAGTACTAATGCATATAAAGCATATCTTATTCATCAAGATAACTAATAAGTCCAGAAGAACCCTACTCAAACAGACTGAGTAACCAGAACATTTCCATCGTCACTAAAGAAAATTGTCTCTGCAATCAAAATTCCTTCTATCACAAACTCATGGATGAGTCCAGGAATTATAACTTTAGCACCAGTTAAACCACTAATAATGTATGAATAATGCTTGCACATGATACAGCCAGTTGTCAGGTATCTGTACTTCACTTTTTTTTCCCCCCCTCCAAAACAATTGCTCTATGAAACCCAACGATTATGTACTACAAGTGAAGGTCTGAGCTGCCTATTTGTTTCTGATACACCAATGGTCCTAGGTTTCTTTACATCAGAGCCACCCAAAATTTCACATAGAAGTTGGAATGTGTTTACCCCAATCTTTGTACTAGAAATAAGGGAACCTACAACATCTTCTGTTCTACCAAGTGTTGTTCATCTCTTCAGCTTCACAATACTTGTAACAATGACTTAATTTTCATGATAATCGTCAACAAACACTGTAGGTTTATTAACAAATTATTCAGCTAGTTCTAATTTCACCATTCTTCATTATGCTGATTCGCTATCATTGACACCAGCTACTTTGACAGATCCACTATCAAAACTTGCATAAGAAGCTTGAACTCTATGTTCCTAAGACCTACATGTTCCACAAATGTACAACTCTCTACTTAGGTCATGCAGCTGTTTTCTGCTCCGTCTCCTTGAGACAACTAATCATGTCTTCTGTGCTCCATAAACAAATGATTTATAACACTTCTTTAGGAAATAAGATATACACGTTTAAGACATCTCCATCAAGTCTCACATGGAAAAGCATAAGCTGAGAGAAATTGGGCATCAAAATAGTGGCATTTAATTCCCATAAATAAACCAGAAAAAAAAAATCAGCATGTTAGGAGAATACATATGGAACAAAAACCAACATGTGTGTTTGTGCAAAAAAGAAAAGGGTTTTGAGCTCCCACTCTATGGTGCAAGAACAACATAAATGAACTTGGAATGGACCACAAGCTATGAGAGCATTAGCAAAGAAAGTCATAGTTAATTGGTCTCTGACATCAAAATGAGATCAAAGAGAATACACTCGATAAACCTAGCAACTCAAGGTAAAATCAGAACAGTAACAACAAAGAAGTAAAATATAACATAACAAAGACAAGCTGCTATAATAGTTTAATTGGTCTCTAACATCAAAATGAGATCAAAGAGAACACAGTTGATAAACCTAGTAACTCAAGGTAAAATCAGAACAGTAACAACAAAGAAGTAAAATATAAAATAACAAAAGCCAAGCCACTGTAATAGTTAATTGGTCTCTGACATCAAGATGAAATACAGTTGCTAAACCTAGTAGCTCAAGTACAAATCAGAACACTAACAACTAAGAAGAAAAAGAATAAAATAACAAAGCCAAGCCACTGGGCATGTACAGTTCATTATGCAAAAATATATTAAATTTGATCAAACCTACATCTCCTAGAACTTGAGCCACACAGATTTTCACATTCCAGAATTTTGCTAATTGAACACCAGCGGCAATACTATTCCAGCTGAACAAGACTTACACAAGAAAATGAATTAGATGGCATATAAAGCATTTATATTACCAAGAGTGGATCACATGGCGTATAAAGTAATTATATTACCAAGAGTAATTACTGACCACAATATTAACACTATATCTCTGAACTGTTAACTTCCCACAAAAATGCCAGTTAAGACCCTAAAGCACTTGTTATGCGTTAATCTAAACTTCAAAATTTAGCAGATAAAATTTTGCAACTCATGTAAGTACAAAAGAAATTAAACATTCAACAAGCAGGGAGTACTTGTGTACCATCTCTAGAGAATACTGGTTATAGAATACGTAGTGAGCCAGAACCAAACACAGTGGACGCTCAATTACAAATGGAGGAAATAGACAGTCACTGGTATTTGAGATGACAAGAATTTTATCTCTAGCAACAGTTAAACCACTAAGAATAATTGACAAATGTCATCCTTGTCATAGCTATCGATTGGGTATCTGCAGTAGAATAGATCCTCTATTTAAAGTTTTTCACCTCCTTGAGTGATTTTAACTCAATAAGAATCATCTATGAGCCAATATAAATGCTACAATGGACAAGGGAAACCAAGTAGAACTTTGACAATATGAAGTTGCAACTCATATAAGTAAATAAGATTTCGAATACTGACCAAGCAGGGAGAACATGTGTTATATGCCTGGAGCATACCGGTCATTTCTGCTACAGAGATGCAGATAGGGAAAAGCCATGGGCAAAATTAACAGTTCATAGCCTTTAAGATAATACATGATGAAGAAGAAGAAAAAAATGCTGCAACACTAACTACATTATCTTGTAGGAGTCATAAACCTGACAATGACAATAAAAACCAAAACAGCATATAACCAATTAATATGAATATTCATTATATATGCCAATCTTCATATTTATCTAAAGCAACCCACATAACAAAGTTCACAGAACAAAATATAGTCTCTTTAAAAGACCAAAAAGGTCTTATACCTGGGTGCATCTACACAGCAAACTTCAATATGCAAAAAATTCCAATTTGAACTGCTCCATTATTGATATTTCAGAATCAGTTGGCATTCACCTCAAGTAAAAAATTCAACACCTAACGAGAACGTCTATCCACAAACCATCATCTACAAACTTCATAGCCCAAAAACCTGAGAGAAAATTGCTCCAACAAAGAGAATGCAGCTTCCTATCAAATAAGTTTTCATAAATGTCAGATAAACACAATTTCAATCTTTAATTTGATGAGCAAGGTCCATGAACTTGAGGAAAGAACTGAAAACAATAACATATCTGTAATCAATGACAAACAAAACTACTTGGTAGAGGAAACAAACAAAAAGAACAATGCAAGTGACCTATCAATGTGCTACTCAGACTTTAGCCAGCGCTCAAACCTTTCCATAACAACTAAGTTCCATTAATCATGATTCCTAATTCCTAAATTTTCCCATTTCTAGCATCTTTTATCACCCTTCATGATCATAAGCAATAACTTTCACAGGCTTCTCATCACCATGAAACATCAGTGCCAACAGCAGAACCCCAACAAATAATAACATTAACAGACACAAAACTCCTCATTGGCCTAAATCACACATGATCGAATATAAATACCTTAATATGCGTGACAAAAAGCTTCACTAAACAAAACTGCTAAATGACAAGAGCAACATCTCAGAACTTGTAGCAACAACGAACTATAAGCCGCATGATTCTCTTTTTAATATTAATCCTTCTTTTGTTGCCCTTTTTCTCTTTGTAACAGCGGCCTAAGAAAGCGTGAACCCTAACCACCAAAGCCATAGAGAGTGCGGCCCTGCCTCTTCAGCGCATAGACGACGTCCATGGCAGTGACAGTCTTGCGGCGGGCGTGCTCGGTGTAGGTGACGGCATCACGGATGACGTTCTCGAGGAAGATCTTGAGCACGCCTCGGGTCTCCTCGTAGATAAGGCCACTGATGCGCTTGACGCCGCCTCGCCTTGCCAGGCGCCGTATAGCCGGTTTGGTGATGCCCTGAATGTTATCACGCAGCACCTTGCGATGACGCTTCGCTCCACCCTTCCCCAGTCCCTTCCCCCCCTTCCCTCGCCCAGACATCTTCTCCTTGCTCCTGAAACCTCGATATTAGGGCTTAAATCTCGAATAAGTTTTCGAGAACGAAGAGAAATGGAAGGGAAAGACTTGTCTATTTACTTGAGATGAAGGCAGAGGTTGGCGGGAACGGCGACTGAGTTGTGCGTGGCCGATTCCGTGGTTATTTATAGGGTGACGGCAACATGTTGCGGCGATGAGAAGGCAATCTCAGCCGCAGATCTCTCTACAATCGATGGCTAGAGTGGGCTAAAGTTATTGCTTTCGGATTGATGACGTGGACGATGATTGAGCTGGCTCCGTCTCCGAACCGATATGTCATATGTTTATATCGGCCGACATCTCCTCCCAAAAACAGGCTGAAACCAGTTTCCTGATTCCAAATAAATCTCATTTTTAACAATACATTACGATGTATAATATATTCTGGAGGCAGATGCCACTTTATTTTGACCAATTCTGATTGAAATTATGATAAAGTCAAGATATAATTTCCACAAATTAATGTAAATCTAGATAGAAAATTAATCTATCCCAGCTTAGAGTGTATATATATATATATATACAAGTAGGTAAGAAAAATCAATATCGCATTAGAACAGAATATTGAAGGATAATTTGAGTAACAATTCTTCCTGTTTTAATCCAATAATTTGGTGTGTGTGTATATATATATATATATATATATATATATATATATATATATATATATATATACCACTTTAAACCTTGATTTGGTGTATATACTCTTGTAAAGCTTACAAATTTGTAGATATACCTCTAAATTGGCCATCAGCCTGAAAATTGACATTAATGCCCCTATCAAAAATATTATATACAATAATGCTAAATTCTAATTTTATATTTCTATTTCTAAATTTAAGTTTAGAAAATTGAAAAATGATTGTTGAAAGTGATAAAAGGTAAATTAATATATAGTACTTTGTAAAACTTTAAAAAGGTAAAGAGGAGTTTATTAAATAAATGTGCTAAATATGCTAAATTATATTTTATGGAGTAAATATGCTCTCTGGAAACTTTAAAAAGGGTACATATGGTAATATTGAGTACATATTTCAAAACTTCGATATGGTTTCGTTGATTTGAGTGGCCGCCGGACACGCCGGCGGAGGCGGCGTGGTGCCCTATCGCAGTAGGAGCGGCGGCAGCGAGTATGTAGGCGGGCTCCGATGCTGCCCTAGAGGTTGGCGATCACAAGCAGGGCACGTCGCTTCCAGTCGAGCGGTAGCCGTGGAGAGGTGGGCGCGTCACTGACGGGTGGCTGTCTTCCGGGTTGAGGTCGTCGATGACAACGATCTGGTGGCGGGACGCCCCTTGCCTCCCGCGGAAAGGTGGCGAGTTGGTTGGAGGCTGAGAGCTGGAGGAGTAAGGCCACCGGCGCCTGCGCCTTAGGCGGATCGTTCGCCGCATCAACAGGACCATAGGAGGTCCAGGTGTGCACCAGCGAAGACAATGAGGCTATGCAAAGATGGAAGGTCACGGTGCCTACTCCTCTTCACTCGGATCCCCTCCTTTTGTTTCGGAAATGCGTCTCCCTTCTGCATCCGTCTCCTATCCCTTTTTAGCCTTGTAACTATCGTAGCAAACATCTTCTTTGCGCTCTCCTCTTTCTACGTTTTCTCGTTTCAGGTTCATGCTTTTCTCAGAGAAAGAGAGGAATTGATAGGTAGGAAGGCAGGGAGTGGGGAGAGAGATGCTGCAGAGGGCTGCGAGTAACGCGTACTCATGGTGGTGGGCGAGTCACATCAGGACGAAGCAGTCGAAATGGCTCGATTGCAACCTTCAAGGCCGGTCTTTGATCCTTCCTCTCTTAATCCCGCCTCTTTTTATCTACCCTTTTTGAAAAAAATTTGCTCTTTTGGAGTATTCGTGCTTTCTTTTTCATCCGGATTTAATTGCATTAGACTTGTTTCTGACGTGTTTTCCACAAACAAAATGCAACGGGTCTTCGGAATGGTTGAGATTACATTATATTGAGAGATGTACAGTATAGGAACAGTTTAGGTGGTGGAAAAGGAATCAAGAATTGGCGTCACACCCAGAACGATTATTGGCTATCTGTCAGAAACAATACTTTTTCTAGCAAATCAAGAAAGAAGAGGGCACAGAAAAGAAGAAACTCTGCTGACTATTTGATCAAAGCACCTGTTGCAATTGACAAAAACATAATCATAAAATATAATGGACCTAGATATGTTTCTTCTTTTCTTTTCCTCATAAAGAACTTAAGATTTAAGGGAATATATTGATGAGTGTTCTCCTTCTTTCATGATTAATTTTATTTTTAGGAACACAGGTTGAGCCAGCATTTACATACTGGGTTCAAGGACACAGTATTATTGAAAAGATGAAATTTTAAGTCGCTGGTCAAAAGAAGTTCTAACTCAATTAGATTGAATGCTTTTCTTTTAATTAGAAGAGAAAGTTTGATGGAATTATATAGAGTTTTTGGTTAAGGCATTCACTAGCAATTCCCTATGAGTTACTTATTGAATGTCCAAAATGAAGTCCTTCAAAAGATTATTAAAGCCTTGTTTCTTCTATGATAATTTAATTGTATACTAGAGAATTTGAGAATTTCAATGTTAAATTATAACCTTTGATATAGTAGCCAAACTAGAAAGTTCGTTTAGGTTTAAAAGAGCTAGACCTTTCAATGGTGGAAAATATTGATGCTGCCAACCCTCAGATGGTTGGGACACCAGGGCTTGTTGGAAAGGTGCCCTGGTTATGTCTCAAAAATAAATTGGCATCCATAAATTAAATAAATCATATGCCTCTACCAAATTTACCCCACTTCTTGATGTTCTTCATAGGTTTACAGATATAAGAATTGCATGTTTGCCTGTCCTTACCTCACAAGACATATGGAATGTCAAAGGCCTGTAAAACTCACCTCCTGACCTATGTTATGCGGTATACGTGTGAGCTTTAGTTTAGCAGTTAGTTTCGCAAAATGAAGGGTTAAGAAAGACTTGGTAAATGATTTATGTCTTCCAGAGTTATTATTGTTGCATAATTCATAATTTGTCCTGCAATAAGTGGAATTAAATTGGATTCTGCTGTTGTCCATTTTTATTATGGACAGTATAATTCCTCATGCAGTTTTTATATTGCAAGAAAATGTGTTTGATCCATCATTGTGCTTCCTGATATTCTTACAAATAAGATCAACGTTGATTACAGAGATGGAGGAGACTGTGAAAGAAATGCTCAAGCTCATTGAGCCAGATGCTGATTCCTTTGCTAAGAGGGCGGAGTTGTACTTCAAAAGGAGACCAGAGTTGATAAGCTACGTGGAAGATGCTTTCAAGGCATACAGAGCATTGGCTGACAGATATGACCACATTTCAGGAGAATTACACAAGGCCAACCACACCATAGCAACTGCTTTTCCTGAACGGGTCCAGTATGCCATGTTAGAAGACGATGATAATTTTCCAAAAGCAATAACTCCAGTTGATCCAAGTAAAATTAACAGGCGAACAGTGGAGGGATTAATGAACAAAAGAAGAGAAAGTGAGTTAGGCATAGATAAGTCACAGAAAAAGAGTTCTGCATCTCCGGTTGATAAAGAAAAGGCACAAGAAGATATCAATAAGCTCCAGAAAGAAATACTTGTCCTGCAGACTGAAAAAGAATTCATCAAAAGCTCATATGAGTCTGGGATAGCCAAGTATTGGGAGATTGAGAAGAAAATTATGGAGATGCATGAAGAAGTTTGCTGCTTGCAAGATGAGTTCGATACAAGCACAGTCATCGAAGATGATGAGGCACGTGCCTTAATGACAGCAACAGTCCTTAAATCTTGTGAGGATACTATAGTTAAGCTGCAGGAACAGCGAAAGGAATCATTGGAACAGGCAAATATAGAGTCTGAAAGAACTAAAATTGCTAAAGAAAAGCTGAAGGATCTCAAAGGTGAATATTGCCAATCTGAGATGGAAAATACTGAGATATCTAATGAAAACTCTGGGATGAGCTTCACTGCTGAAACCATGGAGGAAGAAATTCACTCTCTAAACAAGGTCAGGACCGAGTTACAGTCCATTCGTGAGAAACTCAAAGAACATTTTGAAATGAACACTGAGAATTCTGTGATTGAAATTGCAGAAAAGATCGAAGAACTTGCAAATAAAGTTATAACATTGGAACTCACAGTTTCATCACAAGGTGAACAAATAGATCAATTAACTTTGGAAAACAATGAACTTGAGAAAAATCTACAATTACTGGAAGAGGAGAAGGTTAGTTCGATGAATGACTCAGAAGCATTGTCTAAAAGACTGAAGGAAACCGAAGAGGAATTAAGCAAAGTTCAGGCAATTGAGAGAATTGTCCAAGATGAAGAAATAAATTTCCGTCAAAATTTTGCTGAAGCATGGCATGGACTCAATGATATTTCAGAGAAGTTGCAGTCTCACAAAACTCAAGAAAATGTTTGTACTGAAGATGCATCTCAAGAGGAAGAGGCTTCCTCATTTAACATTGAACCACATAGTGAGCGTAAAGATAGAGAAGTAAACAAAATCCATGACATTGAGGAAGATGTAACAAAGGAGATTCATGCAACTGAGGAACTTAGTTATTGCCCGGAAGATCCTTCCCAGACTGAGGGTTCTCAACACAAAAGTAGCCCAGAAAATATTGAGGACCCAAAGAAGGAAAATGCTTTGGGGAAGAAAGACTCATCAAATGCAGATCTTTGCATTCATCTAACTAGCAATGAAGAAATTATACTTGATGGAAAAGAGGATACTCTCAACTTGCAGCAACTAATTTTAACTGGTGTTGAAGGTACAGAAAACATTTTACTAGCTGAGTACACATCAATCTTACAAAATTACAAAGAGACGAAAATAAGGCTCTCCGAAGTAGAGAAGAAAAATGAAGAGTATCTTCAAGAGACAATGGCTCTGATAGACAAACTGAAGAATGATATTGCAATGAAAGATGAGGAGATACGTTTGCTTAGACAACCGATGGCGCCTGTAAAGAATCCTAGTTTTACTCTCCATTCTCCATCTGTCAAAGACTCTTGGCATGGTCAACAGAAGCCTGAAATTACATCCAACTCTTCAAGGATCACAGATATTTCAAACCTTCAAGATTCTGAGATGCCTGAAGATATAAATATTGAATCTACTGCTAAAGGAGATTCATCTGTTGAGTTTACAGAATTACGAAGCCCCCCTGAAGAAGGCACTAATGTACAGTGCATTGATGAACCAAAGATCATAACCCCTATCGAGAGAAAGTTTAGAAGGGATATTGACACTCTGCTGGATGAAAGATTAGAGTTTTGGCTAAAGTTCAGCACATCATTCCATCACATACAGGAGTTGAAAGCCAAGTATGAAGACCTACAAACTGATATCGGTAAGCTGAAGGACAACAAGACACCAGAGGTCACTAATATTGACACTGGCGATCAGTCTGGGAAACCAGATTCATCACAAATTACCACAAGTCTTAGAGAACTGAAGAGTGAACTCCAAGTATGGTCGGAACAAGGTGCCCTATTAAGAGGAGAGCTGCAGAGTAGGTTCTCATCTCTTTGTGATATGCAAGATGAGATATCAAGCATTGTCAAAGTAAATTCAGAATCTAGAGAAGCCCTGTTCACTCCTTATCAAGCTGCAAGTTTTCAAGGGGAGGTGACAAACATGAAACAGGAGAACAATAAGGTTGCAAGTGAACTACAGGTGGGATTAGATCAAGTTAGGGGGCTTCAAGCTGAAATTGAGGAGCAATTGTCTAAGCTATATGAAAATTTTGAACCATTTGTATCAAAAAGGTGCCCTAATGATGACTTGGAACATTCTTTGAGTAGGAACACCGTACCATTGCGGGACTTCCTCTTCGGTGTCAAGCCTAAAAAACCATCAATACTAGCACGCATCCAACACAGTAAGCTTAGGGCTGGGCGTCGCAGAGTTGGTGATAGGTACTTGATTTATCAATAATTCAAATGCTGTTTAGATTCTATTGTACTAACTTGTGGAACTCTTTTGAACAGGTCTAAATAGTTTTCTCACTCTGTTGATTAGCTAATTTCTGGATTAAAGACAACAAGTTCGACACAGTCTCCACTATGCGAAAGACCTTTTAGAAACACAATTTGTCAGGATACGAGCGGTTCGTCGCAGATGTATCTTTATAGCAAGAGCAGCAGCAACTTTTCTTGGCTTTCTTCCATTTGCGGGCCTTGGAACTGACTGAATTTTCCTCCTTGGTGAAAGGTGTGTTGAGTTGTGTCTCAACGCCTCTTAATCTGGATGATAATGTGTTGAGTTGTGTTTCAAATGCTGCTTAGATGAGTTGTGTTGAGTTGTGTCTGATTGGCATTCTTGTTAAAAGCCTAGATGTTCCACTGATACATGTAAATGTAATTAGCAGTTCTTTCTTTTTTTTTTTCATTACTTGTTACATGATGTTTGTAATCACTGAATATAGATAAGAATATTTTGTAAGTAAAAGCTTAGGTATTATTGAATCTATTATTGAATAGAATGAAGGTATTATTTTTGAACTAAAAGTGTGATGGTTAAAATAAAGATGGCAATTGAAGGTTTGTTAGGATCGTTGGTTAAAAGAATTTTTTTTATAAGATTATTGTTTTACCAATTATACTTTATGAATCAGAGTTGGACTATTATGAATAAATTTGTATAAAAATTTTGATATTTTTGATACGATGAATATGTGGAGTTACTAAGAATTTCTTTGCCTTTGGTATAATAAATGGATATTTGGTATGGACATATTTAAATAAAATTCAAAATAAAATATTATAGTTAAAATAAAATAGTTTATTATTATTAAGAGGTTGGCTAATATATCTAGTAAAAATTTTGATAGATTATTATAAGGTCTTGGGTTCGAATTTTAACTTCATCATTTACACTTTGTATAAAACAGAAGTGGTGAATTTAAAAAAAAAAGTCTCAAAGTTCAAAAATTTTTGACAAAGCATCCTAATTTGAAAATTTTTAGATAGCATCATTTGTCATGTGAAATGATTGTTTTACCTTTGTCTTTATCGGAACCTTCGTTATTGTCTTCTTGTCTCTACGTCACCTTCATTAGATATTTTACATGCATGACTAAAATATGATGTCATATTTTAATTTAATTATTTCTATCAATAGGAGTACAGTCGAAAAATAGGTAATCTTATAAGTAAAATATGTTAACTCACTAAATAAAATGATAAGGATATACACAATGATTTTTGACATCTGTACATAATTATTACATCTAATAAAAAGAAAAACACACACATAATATATCCAAGATTTATGCATATAAAAATGTTCATAGGTAATTATTCATATTTGCATTGGCATGGGCTTGCATGTATTGGCTTCCCTACCTAATCGCTTGGGTAGGGTATTAGTATCATTATTTGTAAAATAGGATATATAGTGAATAACTATTCAGAAGTACAAGCCTTTATAATTTTATTTAGGTGAGCTTTCATCATGTTATGCATATAATATTTCAAGATCATATGCACAAAATATTTAATGGTAAATATATAATATTTCAAAATCATATGCATACAATATTTTAGTAAACATAACCATGCAATATAGCATATGCATAATAAAAATATAAAATTTTATATTGAAATAACTAAAAATATTTATATGCAAGAATTATAGCACATAAAAATTTACACCCTATATCATAACATATATATGCACTTCTACACAATACATTGTCAGAATATATACGTCTACTTCCACATTGCACGTTACAATATATATATGCACTCTTACACCGCACGTCATAGCATATACATGTACTCCTATACCACACGTCATAATATATATATGTGTGCATTACACATCGTAACATATTCGTACGCTTCGACATCACATGTTATAAAAAAAAATGTGTACTTCTATATCACATGTTATCATATATGCATACATATAATACATTCATTATACTTCATATATTTTAATATTTATATAATACAAAATTGATATTAAGCTTATGCTTAACTCATGATAATCATATTATTTAAAACATATTTTTAATATATTATAAAAATAATAATTTTATGATCACTATTTTATAGTGAATTAAACTTATATTTACTTGATTTAACTTAAAAATAAAGATACTAATAAAAGATCATGTTTCTTAATGATCTAGTGTGCTAGAAAGTCGTAAACTTATTAAATTGAGAACATAAGGTCATGAGATGCCTTAATTAAGAATCCTACATCTTGAATTATTATTTATAATAATTTATAGCATTAATTCATAGAAAAAAATTGATAAAATTTCTTCTAAAATGGATTATACTTGACCTAAAAATCTATCTAAATTTCATCATTAATATTTTAATAATTCACTCTATACTCAAATGAACTAGTTAGTATTAATCAAATTATCGCATAATTCTACGAAGTATTCTTCATTATTATAACTGACCAAACGATCTTGAATTATCATAAAATTTTATAGAAAACTAGGAGGCATATAAACTAAATACATATCAAATTTTAACTTAAAACAGAATTATTTAGAAGCTAAACTATCCTTCCCATTCAACTATCATCATCTATCCTATTTTGTTGAAATTGGGTTAACTATTTGGACTTCTACACCTATGCACTATGGTGATATTCACTTAAATTAAATGTTTGCAGAACTCTAAGGAATCATTTTGATACATATTAAAATATCGAGATCCAATCTAAGGATTAATTTAGCTCTAATACAATTCATTCATAGAAAATAAGAGATTTTGCATGCTTTGGAGTAATAGATTCATAACTTAAATCATAAAACTCAAATTGAAGTCATTCTAAAAGCCATAGAATTTTAACTTAACCATACAAAATATATCTAAAAATTAGATCTTAATTCAAACCCTAAGTTACCCAAAAGCAGTCGAAAAGAATACCCTGCAAA
This sequence comes from Musa acuminata AAA Group, assembly GCF_036884655.1. Taxonomy (NCBI): domain Eukaryota; kingdom Viridiplantae; phylum Streptophyta; class Magnoliopsida; order Zingiberales; family Musaceae; genus Musa; species Musa acuminata. Next base: position 2,629,747 of record NW_027021349.1, on the reverse strand, counting down.
TAGGTAATCTTACCTAAAATATGTTGGTGAGATAGATAAGACTAAAATAGGGCTACTATTTAGAGCTGCTTGCTTAAGATGCAGCCTAGAGGTATTTTGTTTAATCCCATGGACCTCCTTTGATGTTTTATTTTCATTTTTTTCTTTTAATATAGTTTCAAATTATCAGAGCTTAATATGAGTTTAATTTAGATTGACATAAATAAAAAGATTTTCACACTAAAATTATCCTTGATCTCAATATTTCTTTTAGGGTAGCACTCATCTTTCATTTCTTATTTTCACTTAAGCATCCATTACTCCAATGAGGCATATGTAATTCAAGTTGTTATTTCTTATACAAATGATGTTTAAATCTTAAGGCCACTTTAAAATTCATTTAAGGCCTATTACAATTTAACCATTACTTCTGGTCATTATATGCATACTTATTACCATAACTTAGTTTCATACTCAAGTACACTAGCATAGTTAGGCTTATTGCATTGAAAGATGATAATGCCTCTTTGTTATATAATGTGCTTAAAGTAAATATTGATGCTTATGCATTCTCAACTAATATTTTGTAAAACGCTATGAATAACATTTTTAGAAAGCATGCATTTCAACTTTAAAAGCCAAAAACATGAGCATATTATTTATCATATTTATGAAATATAGATATCACAAATTATATCACTAAAGGAGGATAACATATGCATATTATTTATGATTCTATTAGCATACTAGTTATGATTCAATGTTTATGAGTCTCGACCACTACAATGATAGTGGGATCAACTTGCACCCGGAGGTGTAGATGGCTAGGGGATGGGGGGGAGGGGGGGGCGATTGGCAGGGCTTGCTTGCACACAGAGGCATAGGTGACCATGGGAGAGGAGGAAAGGGGAGCAACTGACAAAGGCTCAGATAGTTGGCGAGGTAGAGGGGGTCATCAATAGGCGACGTGTAATGGCTGACAAGGGTAGGATGATTATTTTTAAAAATGATCATCATTTGAAAATTTTTCAAAGTTGTGATGTTATGTGAGAAATTTCTAAATTTAGGTTTTTTTTTCAAGAATTTACTCAAAAAAATATTTATTATTATTCATGGTGGAGAGATACACAATGATCTTGTGATCTAATAAAATCTTATCCCTATATATATATATATATATATATATATATATATATATATATATATATATATATATATATATATATATATATATATATATATATATATATATATATATAAAAGAAGGATGCTGCGCTACAAACGATGGTGCATGTGTATAATGCTTTAGCTTATTCTGAAAATCTACCACCAAGATTACTAAATATAAATGCATAATATTTTACTCCTAGTTTCACCCATATTGTACATACATGACTAAAATAGGATATCATATTTAGCAAGACAATAGGGTTTCCTTTGTATATAGTATTTTGACAACTATATATAATTATAATATCTAATGTAGTGTCAAAGTCTCAACTTTGAACTATAACTAGCAGTAGAAGCATAAATAATATATATAATTTACTCTCACTTAGTAATATGAATCATGATATCTATGCTTTATAAATATATGCTTATGTTTTCGGCTTCTAAAGTTAAAGTATATGCTTTCCAAAAATATTATTCTGAGTATTCTATGAAAAATATTAATTGAGCATGTATAAGCATTAATATTTACATTAAGCGCAATAAGCTAAAGTGTATTGACAAACTTAAATATGAGGTTACGTTATGATAATAAACATGTATATAATAACTAAAAGTGGCGGTGGAATTTTAATCGTCTTTAAGTGAATCTTAAGATTTGAATGAGTTTGACCATAATTAATGTAAAAAAGTTTGAGTTTTAAATATTATGTATATTGATGACCATAAGTTACTTATGCATGGATGGAGTAGTGAAAAATTAAATGGAAATACAAATATGAAGAGTGCTATTCTAAATGTTGAGATACATAAGAGAGATTGAAGAATAAGTTTAGATCAAAAATATCATTTTTGTCAAACCAAATTAAACTCAATAAAAGTTATTATAATATTAGAACTTATTAGTATAAAAACTTGAAAAGAGACCTAATGGAATTGAACTCTAGATCTTAAAGCAACCTCTTAAGCACCTCTATCTTAATTTGGCGTTATACTGTTTACCAACATGTTAACTTATGACATTTTTTCTTCTTCTTCGTCATTTTCTCAACATTTTTCATAGAGACTAGGAAATTCTAACTTTAAGGAAGATTGATATAAGAAAAACTTAATTATTCTCTTGTTATACTTATGGTTTTAATTTTATAAATTATAGGTTGATATTTTCAATTGCTTTTGAGTAACTTAGATTTTAAATTTATCTTTAATTTTTGGATTTATTTTGTTTAAATCTCTTATTATTCTAAGACCTCATGTATGACTTTAATTTAATATTAGTATATAAAGTTATTACTATTCCAATCTGAGGTACTCAGAATCTTATCTTTTCTAAGAAAAGATTCTGCTCAAGCTGAATTAACTCCCTTAGGTATATGATTAGGCTCTAGCCCTTTAGTATATTTTAAAAGGTTCCCTCAGAGTTCTATGAGATTTAGAATTGAGTGAATACTACCTCTATGTGCTAAGATATAAGATTTATAAGTTCAAACATTCCCAATCTAGTTTCAACAAAATAGAATAGGTATTTATAGTTGCATTAAGAGGATAGTTTAGCCTCTAAATGATTGAATTTTGGCGTGTACTTAGTTTTTATGTCTCTTAGTCTTCTATAAATTTTCATAATAATTTAAGATTGTTTGGTTAGCTAGAATAGTGAAGTAATTTTTTTCATAGAATTGTACGATGATTTGATTGATATTAACTAATTCATTTGTTTATAGAGTGAATTATTAAAAAACTAATAGTAGAATTTAAATGAATTTTCAAGTTGAGTATAATCTATTTTATAATTTTTTTATGAATTATTACTATGAATTATTATAAATCAATAACTTGAAAGATAAGGTTCTTAATTAAAGCATCTCATGACCTTATGCTCCCAATTTGATAGATATATTGCTCCTTAGCATACTCAATCATTAAAGAATATAATCTTTCCTCAGCATCTTCATTTTTTAGTTCAATTAGGTAAGTATAAGTTTAAGTCATTATAAAATAGTGATCGTATAAATTATCTTATGTATAAGGGATTTTGGAAAGTATGTTTTAAATAATATAATTATTTAAATATGAATATATATATATATTTTATAAACATAAATTATGATAAAAATATCTTATATGTATGCATATATGATGACGTATGGTATGAGAATATATGTTTTCCATTACATGCAATGTGGGAGTGCATAGTTATGTTACAATATGCAATGCACATATATGCTATGACGTGCTGTCACGGACTTAGCTGAAATTGCCTAAATCGTGAGGCACCCTTGTGGCCAAGACGTGAACTTAGCTTGAGTTGTCTAAGTCGCGAAGTACCATTGCACCAACTTCTCAAACTTAGCTATGATTGCCTAAGTCTTGACGTGCCCTTGCGATATGCCTCCGCAAAGGTCAGCCAGTTTGCAACCTCACTCAGGTCCCGAAGGACCTATAAAAGAGAAAGTTGATTAGTTCGAAGAATGAGCAACGGACAAGTCCCGACGTCTCATGAAGAGGGAAGCTTTACAAGCAATTCAGCGAGCACCTTGCGTGCATTAGAGAAAAGAGAGAAAGGAGAAAAACAAGGACTTTAGAAGGTAGAACAAATAATTGTAAGTCTACAAACAACTGCTCACTAGGTGCCGAGCGTGAAGGCAAGTTCCCATCAAGTCAACGTGCGAACTTTTGAAGATTTTTCAACGCCCGATAATATACCGAAGCCCCATCCAGCCCTATGCCACCCGGGGGGTTCCAGGGTGTTGAGATGGCTGACATTTTGCATGTTGCAGCAGGTTATAGAAAATAGCCCGCGGCACGTGAAAACGAAGTCATTTTAGGACTTTTTGACTCGGCGCAGTGAGAAGTCGCACTGTGCATTACAACCTATTCGAACATGTATTTTTATAAGCAAAAACACACAAAACCAAGGCAAAATAGGCTACCATGTCTCTGTTCAAGCATGCAAAAGCGATGAACGGTTCATTGAACGAAGTTGTTACGAGTGTGCGACGACCGTTCGTGACATTCTCCCCCACTTAAACTATTGATGCCCTCATCGATGCTTGTTAGTAGTTGTTGAAGATTTCTTCTTCATGTTATAGGGCATCTTCGGGCTCTCAATTGGCTTCAGTTCAGGGAAGCTTTCACCACTTCGCCAAATACTCGGTCTGCTCAACTCCATTGGGTAGCTTTATCTTGTGATCCGCTAGGATGGTTTCAACTCACTTCTCGTAGGAGGCTCTGGTGGGAGGTAGTCGAGTTGGAACACTTCAGGAAGCATCTTGCGGATCTGAGTGGTAGGCTTTCAAGTTACTGGCATAAAAAAAATTATGAATTTTGAGCCACACTGGCAACTGCAACCTGTAGGAGACGTTGCCCACCCTACTGATAATTGGGAAGGGCCCTTCATACTTGCGCACCAATCCTTTGTGTACTTTATTCCTAAAGAATTAGAGTGATGTTGGTTGGAGCTTCACCAACACCAAATCACCGACTTTGAACTCTTGTGGTTGCCTTCCCAAGTCGGCCCACTTCTTCATCTTTTTGGTCACCTTCTCCAAGTAAGCCCGTGCAATATTTGTATTTCGGTGTTATTCTTTTATAAAGTGATATATTAACGGACTACTCCTAGTGTATCTGATTGCCAAGGTGTGAGGAGTCGACGGTTGTTGTCTTGTAATGATCTCAAAGGGGCTCTTGTTGGACGCAGAGCTCCGTTGTAAGTTGTAGGAGAATTGGGCTATGTCCAACAGCTTCACCTAACCTTGTTGGTTGACACTCACGTAGTGCCAAAGATATTGCTCCAAGAGCGAGTTTATCCTTTCGGTTTGGCCATCTGTCTGGGGGTAGAGGCTCATGAAGAAGTATAACTTAGACCCCAACAATTTGAATAGCTCGGTCTAGAATCATCCCAGGAACCGAGCATCTCGATCATTGATGATATTGTGTGGAACTCCCCAATACTTCACCACATTCTTCATCATTAGCTTGGCCGCCTCCTCTGCTGAACAGTATAGGGGCGCAGCAATGAAAGTTGCAAACTTTGAAAATCGATCAACCACTATGAGTATCGATCCCAGTCCCCCCACTATCGGCAAACTTAATATGAAGTTCAAGGAAATGCTCTCCCATTGCCTTTCTGGTATGGGCAACGACTCCAAAAGCCCTATCGGCTTCCGCTGCTCCACCTTGTCTTGTTGGCAAGTGAGGCACGTTCGAACATATTCCTCCACATCAGCCCTTATCTTTGGCCAGTAGAAGGCCCTCTCCATGAGAGCCAAGATTTTATAAATGCCCGGATGTCCAGCCCAAAGGGAATCGTGACACTCTCTTAAGAGTTTATGCCTCAAATTGTCCACTCGAGGAATATAAACATTATTCCCTTTTGTGTAAACGAGTCTCTCCTAGACCCAAAATCATCATGCCTTACCTTCTTTGATGAGCTGCATTAGGATTATTGCCTGGGGATCACTATACAGTCCATCCATGATCCTGGAAAGGAAGTTGGAGTGCAACTGACTTGCTTGGCCTCTGCCCTCCAACTATATGGCGTTCACTCGCTCCACCTTCCAGCTCAATGTATCGGCCATGACATTTACTTTTCTGAGCTTGTACTCCATTGTCATATTAAACTTAGCCAGGAAGTCCTGCCATCGTGCTTGCTTTGGGGAGAGTTGCTTTTGAGTTTGGAAATAGCTCAAAGCGATGTTGTCTGTTCTCAACACAAATTATGATCCAAGAAGGTAGTGCCGCCAAACTCATAGATAGTGGACCACCGCTATCATCTCCTTCTCGTGCACTAGATACCACCGCTCGATCTTGTTGAGCTTGCGGCTCTCGTAGGCCACCAGATGAGTACTCTCCCAATAACGAAGTTTGAAGCATCTGTATGGACTTCGAAGTGCTCCCTATAGTCCGACAATTTGAGCATCAGTTCTTCCAATATAGTAGCCTTCATATCAAGGAATGCAGCTTCACATTTGTCATACCGCCTCCAAGGCTGCTCCTTCTTCAGTAATTTCGTTAGTGGAGTTGCACACTTCAAATACCCCACTATGAAGCATCGATAGTAGTTGACGAAACCAAGGAAAGATTTCAACTATGGAACCTTCTTTGGAGTTCGCCATTCCGCAATAGCTTGTATCTTTGATTGGTCCATCCGAATGGAGCTATCACCGATTCAATGCCCCAAAAACAAGATCTCCGTTTGAGTAAAGTATCACATCTCCCTCTTCACAAATAAAGTGTTCTCCCTAAGAACTTTGAAAATTGTCCGAAGGTGCTCAATATGCTCCTTGAGCGTTTGGCTGTAGATGACGATATCGTCCAAGTAGATGACCACAAACTTATCCAAATACTCTTTAAATAATTAGTTCATAAGAGTGCAGAACATAGTCATAGTGTTGGTTAAGTTGAAAGGCATCACCAAGAACTCAAATGCTCCATACTTGGTCTCAAGTAGTATTCGCTTCGTCGCCTTCAGCAATGCGCACCCACCAGTATCCCAACCGGAGGTCGAGTTTAGAGAAATACTTGGCCTTGCCCAATTGGTCGAACAAGTCCGCGATGAGTGAGATTGGATACTTGTTATTCATCGTCACTTTGTTGAGGGCTTGATAATCGATGCATAGTCGGAGGCTCCCATCTTATTTCTTTTGGAAGAGAACCGGAGCTCCAAATGGTGCTTTAGAACTGTGGATGAGACTACCACTTAGTAATTCATCTAACTGCTTTTTGAGTTCTGCCAACTCAAGAGGGGGCATGCGGTATGGTGGTCTCGCTGGAGGCTTCACTCCTGGCTCCAGCTCGATATGATGATTCACGCCTCTGCGTGGCGGTAGAGTCTTTGGCAACTCGGGAGGCATAACGTTTGTGAACTCCTTCAGTACATTAGCCACCATAACAGATTCATGAATGGCCTTCTCGTCGAGTAGCTCTAGTTTCATAGCAACCACGAATGTTAATTTATATTTTTGTACCCCTTTCTTTAGTTGTCATGCTAATATCTATTAGGGTTTCCTAGTTTCTCTCCGAGAGACAGGAACCACACAGGGGTCGTCACCTCCCATCATACATAGGGAGTTTAGGAACGACATTGACACCAACTTCGTTGCATGTATGAATTCTATTCCAAGAATCACTTGAAAGTCGTCCAATGGCACCGCCATCATGTTAGTACTCCCGCTCCACATTCCGATCTTGATGGAAACTCTCTTTGCCAACTCGGAGATTCACTTGGCCTCTGAGTTCACCACCTTCATTCGACTTGGGTTCTTCTCCAAGATTAGCCCAAGTCGCTTTGCTTCTCGATTGGCAATAAAGTTATGGGTAGCACTTGTATCTACCATTACATGGGTTGTTTGGCCATTGAGCTTAATGTTCACATACATCAACTCGCTACTCCCTACTTTTAATGGCTTTGCATTCATGTTCTCCCCCACTTGTCCCCGCAATACATTACACAAAGGTATTGCTCCCATTTGAGGATCTTGCAACTCCTCATCGTCGCTGCTAGATTCTAAACTGCTTGAACTAAGGGCGACGGCTTTGCCCTTATCTGATTTGGAGGGTGGATGAAACCTATTAAAGTATTAAGTGTCTGTTTCTATGGGCACTCCCTCACCATGTGCGGCCCTCCGCACAAGAAGAATCCGCCAATCTTCGGGGCCTTGCCTTTTGAGCTTGGCCCTTTATGGGAACTCTTCTTCCTTTGTTCGCCCCCGGGCTCCTTCCCTCGAGAATATTTTGGAGGATGATTTCCTGAAGATTGCTTCCTTTTTCCCAGATCCTCAGAGAAAACAAAGTCGGTGAGCCTTTCTGCGGTAGTAATTACCCCGATCACATCGGTGACATTCCTTCGATGCAGTTCTTGTTGAGCCCAAGGCTTCAAACCATCGAGGAAGTTGAATAGCTTATCCTTTTTGGACATGTCCTGTATGTCTAGCATTAGTGTAGAAAATTGCTTCACGTAGTCTCGAATGGAAGTACTTTGGCAGGGTTGTCTTAGTTTCCTCCTTGCGATGAACTCTATGTTCTCAGGTAGAAAGTGAGTTCTCAACTCCCGCTTTAAGTCCTCCCATGTGTCCACCCGACACCGACCTTGTTGGATATTCTCATAATGGGTTCGCCACCAAAGTTTTGTATCCCTGTTCAGATATATGGTTGCTATTGAAACTTTAGTATCTTTATAATCAGGCCTTGTAACTCGAAAGTACTGTTCCATGTCAAACAAGAAATTTTCAAGCTCTTTTTCATCCCTGGCACCTCCATAGCAATGAGGCTCAGGTACCCTTAGATTTTGTGGCGCTGCAACACGGGTGTTGCTCCCTCCCGCATTTAGTACCCTTGTGAGTGCTATCACTTTAGAAGTGAGTTTCGCCATGATTTCGTGCAAATGTTGCATGGAGTCTTTAGTATCATCCATTAATCGATCGATTAGGACCTTAACCTTATCGATTCGGGATTCAACTTCTTCTTGCGAGCTCTCTACCCCAAGAAGCCTTCGTTGGCCTTGGTAGAGTTTCTCCAAGCTCGTTTCAAAAACATCCAAGCGGGTTTCCGCTGTTGTGAGTCTCTCCTTATGGCTCTTCTTCCCGGTTAGCGCTCTAGATTGTTGAATCTCAGATTTTGATAATGAAACCAATTGATAAGTGTTTATAATTTAATCTGCATTTTGAGTGATGCAGGATACTTCGATCAAAGAGAGACAATTAAAGCAGGAAGAATCATGTTGGGCTAGAGGAAAACGTATCAGAAGATTGGACGTCGGGCCGAAGGATCAGTCGACATATCGATAGAAGGCTTCGAGCCATGGATTCGGGCATCGGGCCAAGAAGAGTGGATATTGCACCAAGGATATCGGAGTTGCGAGGTCAACTGGCCAATTGGGCAATAGGCCACAAGAGAGTACGATGCGTCGAAGAATCGGACAAAGCATTGATGAACTAATGACATACCGGACGACATGATTTTGTTAGGATCGGAGCGGCACTAAGAGGGGGGGGTGAATTAGTGCAGCGGATTAAAACTTCGATTTTAATAAAATCTTTCGTACGTTAAGAACGAAACTTGAGAAATTTAATTTGAAGGTGTATTCTTAAAGTTGCGCAGCAAGAGTAATAAGGAACTAAAGCAGTAAGAAGATTTGCAGTAATGTAAATGACAATAATAAAAAGCAAACCAGAGATTACGCCGATTTTTAGAGTGGTTCGGTCAAATGACCTACTCCACTTGCGAGGCCCCTCTTCGATGAGGCTCCCACCTTCCACTAGCAAGTCTCTTGAAATGGAAGGGTAAACACCCCTCTTACAACTCTTTACAAGCAGTTCACTCTCTTACAAATTTTTAGCAAGAATGAAGGAGGTGAACACTAGCAAATTGAAAACAAGACAAGCTAACACTTTTCTAAGGCCTTTCTCTCAAACACTTGCTGCTCCAAAAAGTTGTAACCTCAGCTGAGATTAGAGGGGTATTTATAGGCCTCAAGAGGATTCAAATTTTGGGCTCCAAAATTTGAATTTTCTTAGGGTTTCCGGTGCTGGAGGTGCCACCGCCCAACCAGGCGGTGCCACCGCCCAGCGCTCGGGTGCTGGGCGGTGCCACCGCCCAGCCAGGAGGTGTCACCGCCCAGCACTCGGGTGCTAGGCGGTGCCACCGCCCATCCAGGCGGTGCCACCGCCTACAGTGTTTTCAGCCTAACTACAGTGTTTTCAGCCACTAGTTGGGCTTCAATCTTGGCTCTCTAGTTCGCTGGTTTAGCTTAATTTTTAGCCTAAACCAACTCTGACTTTGGGCCCAGTTGGCCCCTAACCAGGATATAGGATTATCTCTTAATCCTAATCCTAATTACAAGTGGACTACATAACCAAAACACATCCTAAGCAAATTTTCAACCGCGAACGTCGAGTCTTGTTCCGGCGAGCTTTCCGACGAACTTCTTCCGACGGACTCCCTGCAAGCTCCCAATCTTTGTGATGACTTTTAACGAGTAGCCGAGCCTTCTCGGTGATCTCCGCGAGCCTCCGACGATTTCTTCGGCGAACTTCCGACACGTTCCCGATTTCTTCTCGGATGGTTCCGGCAGCATCTCCGATGATTCTTCGGTCTCTTAAACGTCCATCGAGCTCGACTCCGGTATTCTCGCTTTGTGTTTTCTGGTTATCATAGTTAATCCTGCACACACAAGCAAACACTCTACTCCGATCTAGACAATTATTATAACGCAAATTGACATTCTGTTGCCCGGCACGTCATTGGTTGGCGCTTCGTCCGATTCTTCGGTGCATCGTCCTCACTTGCGGCTTGTTGCCCAATCGGCGGTTGACCTCCGCAACCCCGATATCCTTGGCGCAATTTCGCTCTCCTTGGCCCGATGCCCGACGCCCGAAGCCTTCTGCCATCCAATATCCTGACGTGATCTCCTCCGACGCAACGTCAATTCCTCCTGCGTTAATTGTCTAATCCTGATCGAGTAGACCTGCATCACTCAAAATACAGTTAAACATCTAAACACAATCAATTAGTTTTCATCATCAAAATCTGAGATTCAACAATCTCCCCCTTTTTGATGATGACAACTAATTGATGACTAACGGAGTTAACCTTAACTCCCGGAGTTTAAACAAACTCCCCCTATCAATATGCCATATTGATAGAACCTTGAATTCAAACAGAATTCAAGTCATTGCAATATTCATCATGAATACTTGCAACACATCATCACGAACATATGCATAAAGCTTATGCATCATATGTCATGTCATCAACATACTTCTCCCCCTTTGTCATCAACAAAAAGGAGAAGTACCACAATCAAGTGTTTGTTATATGGGTTCAACTTATTGCATGAAAAACATAATATCAAGTTTTATCATCATGCAATCTAACGATTAAAGATGTGTAAGTTTAACATGCTTGGTCTTCTTGAGATAGCTATTGATTGCTTCTCTTTAGACTACTAGCTAGCAGTTTTTACACTATGCAAGTTTTACTACATACAAGCTAGCAAAAAAAAATTACGAAAGCAAATACAAGATAGCTTTCTTGTGTAAGCTCATGATTCTTGCTTCTTATTGCAATGTGCAAGTTGCAAGTTTTGCTTCTTTTGCAATGTGTAAGTTTTCAAATTTTGCATCTTGAGCGAGCAATATTTCTCCCCCTTTGTCATTGTCAAAAAGAAAAGAAGAATACAATTTTGTTGTTCTTTTTCCTTTTACAACGATTTCAAAATCATGACAAAGGATGAATAATCAAGTTATGAATGTCAATACAATTTTTCATCATGAATATTTTATCATTGCATGCATCATTATCATAAGTTGAAGTATTACATGCATATTTTCGAAAACCTTATATTTCATTCATGCACGATATTGAATAAATCGATCGACATTATGAGGATATCATACATGATACTAAAATTTTTAACTATTTATCAATATTTTGCTCATGGTACCAAACAATCATCATTTAGAGCATTCATGATACAAAACATTAAATCAACATTTATCATTTTAGCAACAACTCATAGCATTTTAAATCATGATTTACATCATATGCAATACATCATATGCAATACATAACATCAAAATTAGAAAGCACAAGTATTGCATGCATCATTGTAAATCATAAATGTTTAATGATGGTATAAATTTTGTCAAATTATATCCTACCATGCATGATCAAAACTTCTCCCCGTTTTATCATTGAAAACAAGAAAGAAGTAGGGAAGAGCATAACATTTGTGTAAAATATTTCAATCATTTCAAGGCATTTATGTCATAGATATAAAGAAATCATATCATCAAAGATAAGACCATTTGAATACTAAAAGACATGATTCATTTTATCAAATCTCTTCCTTTTATAAATATCAAAAATTGTAGGTGTACAAAGAAGAGATTGTGATTAAAAAAGAATCTCAAGTAGTAAATCCAAGAAATCAAGATCATAATTTAAATACAACCTCATTCAAATTCAAATCATCAAATTCATCAAAATCTCAACATTACTTTCAAGAGATTCAAAATGGTATACATAGATTTATCATAATAATCATCAAGATCAATAAGATAGAGAAAATTAAATTTTCAAGGAAAAAATATTTTTCTATTTTTAGTTGTTTCAATTCATATGATTTTATTTCATTTATGCCAAATAAAAACATGTATCATGTTTAAAACCAAAAGTGTAAGATTTATTACAACAAAGATCAATAAGGCACTTCCATTATAGTAAAAATCAATAATCCATAAATCGCAAGATTCATCATGTATAATTTTAAAATTTATTAAGCATGATCATTATGCATGACAATAAAACATGGTTTCAAAATGTTTAATATTTTCATTGCACAATTTAATCATTATGCATCATCATATTTTCAAATTCGAACATGCAAAATTTCAAAACTATATCTTCCATTTTTCATACATAACTCAATCATCATTATGAGCATATTGTACATGATATTCAAGTCATAAATTATCAAAATGTCAAGTAGAGTAGGTTAATTTGAATGTATCATTTTTAGTGAATGCCAAGAAGAATCACATCATGAAAGAATTTTGATTTATGGCAAAATTTCATGTATCGAATATCGAGAAATCAAGATGATAATATATATATAAAACTATTACAAGTTGTATTCAAGAGGAAAATCATCATTTGTTTTCAACTCATTCAATTTGTCAAATCAATATCATGATTTTGATATAACTCATTTCTAATTCAAATCATCAAACCAAAATCATTTTCAAGGGATTCATATAAATCAACAAGATAGAGAAAAATAATTTTCAAGAACAATTCTTTTCTCTTTTTAGTTATTTAAATTCATGTCATTTATGCTAGATAAAAATGTGCGTCAACATTTAGGATCGAAAAATGAATTTTGTCATAAAAACCATCAAGACCAATAAATCATAAAAATCATCATGTATAACTTTACAATCTCATGCATAAAATCATCAAATCATAGCATCAAAACTTTCAATAATTTCATTACAACATTAAGTAAGGTTTTATTGAACATAATTTTGAATGATTCTTATAGATATTTAAAAATTTCTTTAGTTTTACTTTATATGATTGACTTTATATTAGTATGCTTCAAATTTTTGTTCTTATGTCAAAACTATACATCATGTTTGAAAACCAAAGATAAGGTTCATAAAAAAAATCATCAAACCTTCCATTCAAAAGTCATACATCGTCATTGAAATTCAATATGGAAATCGTCAAAATACAAATTCTTACTTCTCAAGCACATATATAAGATTCATCTTACTAGGTGTATAAGCATTATATTTATATCTAACATTTTATTGTATTAACATAACACAAGCAATTTTCAAGAAAGATAATTATTCAAAAGAAAAGAGAAAATGCATCATGGAAAACATCAAGTAATTTCAAAATAATTAAAGAGAGTTGAGTTACTTACCTTGTAGTCGAAACCCGTCAAAGCCCAATTCGCCGTTTCACCTTTGGAAGTTCTTGATTCATCCTTGGGTGCCTTCCTTTTCTTTGGCCTCTTCATCCATTCAAGTTCATTGTTTATTTTAGATTTTTGTTTAATGAACTTATTAAGAGTTGGTGTTCGAAGTTCAAGTTCATCATTGTCCTCATCACTTGAGTCATCGCTCAAGTGGTATTCATTTGTCCAAGGTTCCAAATCCTTCCTGTTCTTTGGAAGGTGGTTCAAGTGTTCATTGTGTTCATCATGTGCATTGCACACCATTTCATATGTCATTAATGAGCCGATAAGTTCTTTAAGTGGAAAAGTATTTAAATCTTTTGTTTCTTGTATTGCCGTTACTTTTGATTCCCAAGCTTTAGAAAGTGATCGTAAAACTTTACTAACAAGTTCAAAATTCGAGAAACATTTGCCAAGAGCTTGTAAACCATTGACGACATCCGTGAAACGGGTGTACATGTCAACAATGGTTTCGCTCGGCTTCATTTGAAAAAGCTCGAAATTATGCATTAAAATGTTGATTTTCGAATCTTTAACTCTAGAAGTGCCTTCGTGTGTGATTTCAAGAGTGTGCCATATGTCGAAAGCCGTTTCGCACAAAGAAACCCGATTGAACTCATTTTTGTCCAAAGCGCAAAATAAGGCATTCATAGCCTTTGCGTTTAAAGAAAACATCTTCTTCTCCAAATCATTCCAATGGTTCATTGGAAGAGAAGGCATTTCAAATCCATTTTCAACTATGTGCCATAAATTCAAATCCAAAGAAAGTAAGAAAACTCTCATTCGAGTTTTCCAATAAGTGTAGTCCGTCCCATTGAAAAAGGGAGGACGAATGAGAGAATGACCCTCTTGAAAGCCATAAAGAGCCATTTCTATTTGGGTGTTAAACCAAAGTAGAAAACCGTGGCTCTGATACCAATTGTTAGGATCGGAGCGGCACTAAGAGGGGGGGGTGAATTAGTGCAGCGGATTAAAACTTCGATTTTAATAAAATCTTTCGTACGTTAAGAACGAAACTTGAGAAATTTAATTTGAAGGTGTATTCTTAAAGTTGCGCAGCAAGAGTAATAAGGAACTAAAGCAGTAAGAAGATTTACAGTAATGTAAATGACAATAATAAAAAGCAAACCAGAGATTACGCCGATTTTTAGAGTGGTTCGGTCAAATGACCTACTCCACTTGCGAGGCCCCTCTTCGATGAGGCTCCCACCTTCCACTAGCAAGTCTCTTGAAATGGAAGGGTAAACACCCCTCTTACAACTCTTTACAAGCAGTTCACTCTCTTACAAATTTTTAGCAAGAATGAAGGAGGTGAACACTAGCAAATTGAAAACAAGACAAGCTAACACTTTTCTAAGGCCTTTCTCTCAAACACTTGCTGCTCCAAAAAGTTGTAACCTCAGCTGAGATTAGAGGGGTATTTATAGGCCTCAAGAGGATTCAAATTTTGGGCTCCAAAATTTGAATTTTCTTAGGGTTTCCGGTGCTGGAGGTGCCACCGCCCAACCAGGCGGTGCCACCGCCCAGCGCTCGGGTGCTGGGCGGTGCCACCGCCCAGCCAGGAGGTGTCACCGCCCAGCACTCGGGTGCTAGGCGGTGCCACCGCCCATCCAGGCGGTGCCACCGCCTACAGTGTTTTCAGCCTAACTACAGTGTTTTCAGCCACTAGTTGGGCTTCAATCTTGGCTCTCTAGTTCGCTGGTTTAGCTTAATTTTTAGCCTAAACCAACTCTGACTTTGGGCCCAGTTGGCCCCTAACCAGGATATAGGATTATCTCTTAATCCTAATCCTAATTACAAGTGGACTACATAACCAAAACACATCCTAAGCAAATTTTCAACCGCGAACGTCGAGTCTTGTTCCGGCGAGCTTTCCGACGAACTTCTTCCGACGGACTCCCTGCAAGCTCCCAATCTTTGTGATGACTTTTAACGAGTAGCCGAGCCTTCTCGGTGATCTCCGCGAGCCTCCGACGATTTCTTCGGCGAACTTCCGACACGTTCCCGATTTCTTCTCGGATGGTTCCGGCAGCATCTCCGATGATTCTTCGGTCTCTTAAACGTCCATCGAGCTCGACTCCGGTATTCTCGCTTTGTGTTTTCTGGTTATCATAGTTAATCCTGCACACACAAGCAAACACTCTACTCCGATCTAGACAATTATTATAACGCAAATTGACATTCTGTTGCCCGGCACGTCATTGGTTGGCGCTTCGTCCGATTCTTCGGTGCATCGTCCTCACTTGCGGCTTGTTGCCCAATCGGCGGTTGACCTCCGCAACCCCGATATCCTTGGCGCAATTTCGCTCTCCTTGGCCCGATGCCCGACGCCCGAAGCCTTCTGCCATCCAATATCCTGACGTGATCTCCTCCGACGCAACGTCAATTCCTCCTGCGTTAATTGTCTAATCCTGATCGAGTAGACCTGCATCACTCAAAATACAGTTAAACATCTAAACACAATCAATTAGTTTTCATCATCAAAATCTGAGATTCAACAGATTTATGCTTAGTAATAATTGTCTAGATCGAAGTGTGTTTTTGTGTGTGTAGGATTAACTACGATAGCAAGGCATAAAGCAAAATGAAGTCCCGGAGTCAAGAACGTGATTTCATTGGGAGTTTGAGAGTTCGTCAGAAGTTCGGACGTTCATCGGAAGTTTTACCGGAACCAATCGAGAAGTCCAAGAGCTTGCCAAAGAAGCTCATCAAAACTTGCCAAGAAGATCGTCGTGAAGTCCAAGAGCTTGCTGGGAGTCCGCCGGAACATTACCGAGAGATCATCGGAAGTTCGTCGGAAGAAACCAGACTTATCTTACTTAGATTATGTCTTAGGAATTGTAGTTAGCACATAATTAGAGTTGGGATTATGAGATAATCCCATCAACTCTATTAGGGGCCAACTGGGCCCAAAGTTAGGCTAGTTTGGGCCAGACTCAAAGCCAAATCAGGGTGCTAAAAGCCTGGCCGACGGTGGCACCGCTTGGGGAACATCACCCCAGGAAATCTGGGCAGTGGTACCACCGGCAACAATGCTGCCAGCGGTGGTACCACCCAATAGCAGATCCTGCGACGGTAGTATCGCCCAGGAACAGCGGTGGTACCACCAGTACCCAGGAAACCTGGGATGAGACTATTTTAGGCTCCAAGTTTGAATCAACTTGAAGCCTATAAATACCCCTCTCATCCCTGGTTAACTTGCACAAGTGTTGAGAGTAAAAAGGAAAGAAACTTTGTTGTAATCTTATGTGAAACTCCTCTCAAAGTTCTAAGTGTTAGAATAGTTTGAGAGAGGAGTGAGTGGGGGTGTAAGGGTTATCTCCTAAACCTAGTAAAAGGAGAAAGAGCTATAAGAAGGAGGTTGATCTTCATCTATAAAGAAAGATCGATAGTGGATGCCGGTGGCCTCGACGAAAGAGGAATCGGTGGAGTGGATGTAGGTCACGATGACCGAACCACTATAAAATCGGCGTGTTCTTCTCTGGTTTACATTTCTATATTTGAGCAATTTACTTTACTACAAATCTGTTAACTTTCTTTACATCCACTATGCATCTTTCATACGCTTTCAAGCTATCTTTATGAAAATACTTTCAAGTTAACCTCTCTCCGAAATGATTTTCGTCAAAATCGATTTTTATCGTACGAAGGTTTTTTGAACCGACGTAATTTTACCGCTACACTAATTCACCCTCCCCTTTTAGTGCCAACTCTTTTCCTAACATATATTGTGCCTCCTCCACTCGCAGAGAGTAACCAATTTCTCACTCATCATGTTCATTGCCAGGATCCTCCAAAGCAGCTCCAACGACATGAGAGCGAGTTTGCACTTGTAGCCCACCTACGGTTGCTTGGGGCAAAGGTTCGGCTTGCCCCACCTTGCTTGATTCGCCATGATGCTTTCTTATAGCAAAATTATGAAGTTCTTTTACTGCTTGCTCAAATTTCTTGCCCGCTCTGAGACCACAATGTCACGGACTTAGCTAGAATTGTCTAAGTCATGAGACATCCTTACGGCCAAGACGCAAACTTAGCTTGAGTTGTCTAAGTCGCGAAGCACCCTTGCGCCAACTTCTTAGACTTAGCTAGGATTGCCTAAGTCTTGACGCGCCCTTACGATATATATCCGCAAAGGTCAGCCAGTTTGCAACCTCACTCAGGTCTCGAAGGACCTGTAAAAGAGAAAGCTGATTAGTTCGAAGAACGAGCGACGAACAAGTCTCCACGTCTCGCGAAGAGGGAAGCTTTATAAGTAATTCAGTGAACACCTTGTGTGCATTAGAGAAAAGAGAGAAATGAGAAAAACAAGGACTTTAGAAGGTAGAACGAACAATTGCAAGTCCACAAACAACTGCTCACCGGGTGCTGGGCGCGAAGGCAAGTTCCCGTCAAGTCAATGTGCAAACTTGTGAAGATTTTTTAACGCCCGATAATATACCAAAGCCCCATCTAGCCCTGTGCCACTCAGGGGTTTCTAGAATGCTGAAATGGCTAACATTTCGTACGCTATAGCGGGCTATAGAAAACAGCCCGCAGCACACGAAAATAGAGCCATTTTAAGGCTTTTTAACCCGACGCGGTGAGCAGTCGCACTATGCACTGCAACTTGTTCAAACATATATTTTTACAAGTAAAAACACATAAAACCAAGGAAAAACAAGCTGCCATGTCTCTATTCAAGCATGCAAAAGCGACGAACAATTCGTTGAATAAAGTTGTTACGAGTGCGCAACGACCGTTCATGACAGTGCTGTGTGAAAGTGTATGCATATATTATGACTTACGGTGTGAGACGGTGTGAGAGTGCACTTATGTATTATAATGTGCGGTGTGATAATGTACATATATATTATGACGTACAATTTAGGAGTGCATATATATATTACGATGACGTATGGTGTAGGAGTGCACGTATGTTATGATATGTGGTATAGAAGTCTTTAAATTTGCTATGTTTCCTACATGTGCATATCCATTTGACTTACTTCGATATAATTTTTTTCTTTTCATTTTGCATATACTATATAGTATGATTATGCTTGCTAAAGAAGTCATAAGATGAGAGGTTTATTATTAAATATCTTATGTCAATGATTTTGAAACATTATATATATGACATGATGCATGCTCACCAGAATAAGGCTATAAATGCATATACTTACTAAATGATTACTCACTATAGACATTATTTTATAGGTAAGGATATTAGCATCATATCCAAGTGATTAGATAGGGAAGAGAGTCGATGCAAGCTTATACCAGCGCAAATATGAACGATGGCTAGTGGGCATTTTATATATATATATTTTGGACATGATATGTATGTGTGTGTGTGTGTTTTTAAGAGATTAAGGTTATGCATAGGTTTAAAAAAACAATATAAAGGGGAAATCCTATTATTTTGTTTAGTAAATTAGCATGTTTTAATTTTAAGATTATCTACTTTTCATTTTACTTCTATTAATAGTAGTAAGGAAAATTGAAATATAGTATTCTACTTTAGTCATGCATGTAGGGTGAGAATAGAACTATGAGTAGGGTATTGTAGTACTAAAGCTTAGAATATGAGTTTTGTAGACTATCTCTATACGCAAAAGTATAGGAAGCACTACTAACTATGCTATAAGTTTTAATTATTGAATTGTATTGATATTTTTATTATTATTTAATGCTCTTATATTTGATAGTTATGTTATGAATAGCTTAGGATTAATCAAGAACATATCATGATAACCAAAGGACAAGCAAGCTAGTAGTTCTAATAATATTCACGAGGAGACTCCCAATAGTAAGAGGTATTCACATAAAGATACCAAAGAGATGTGATAATTAATAGACTAATAGAGTTGGTGGAGAGATAATCTAGACAACTGAAGCATTTATTAGCCTGAGGACAAGAGGCCGTGTCAGTAACAACTTAAGGACATAATGTTGTAGAATGACAAGTGAGAGGTTTTAAAAGAATAATCCACTAATCTTTGAAGGTGATACAGAGCTGAGAAGTGGATGAGAAATATTAAGGGAATATTTGGGTATATAAGGATTCTAGATAAATATAAGGTTATTTGTGCAATCTATATATTGTGAAAAGATATTCGTCACTAGTGGGATGCAAGAAGGGAGACTATAAATGCTGAACAAATGACCTAAGAAAGATCCAAAGAGATTTTTTTACCAAAAGTATTTCAATGTGACCCATCGATAAGTCAAAATAATAAAATTTATTAACTTCAAACAAGAAGACCAATCGATGATGAATTACATTAGAAAGTTTGAAGGGATATCCTGATTTATATCCCATATGATTATCACTAATACTTTTGAGTATGGATCAATTTCTTTAAGGATTTAGATTAAAATTTTATTGAGATATAAAGATGATAATAAATGCCCTAGATATTACATATTCCTTAGTTGCAGAAAAGACCTTCGAGGTAGAGGAGGCTGAGTAAAGAATTTTTGAAGCTCAACATATGTATCATAGCCATAATATACTAAGGAAGAATATTATTTTAAGCAATATACCCCCATAAGTAACAAAAGAAAATTCTCACATCCCGAATTTATAAAAAGAATAATAAATCAGTAATTTATTATCCATAATTTACATAATAAACTCTCTCATTTTCTTTTTATTCGTCTTTGAATGCAAATCATTGTCTTTATAGTAGTAAATATTCTATTAGCTAGAAAAATGACATCTTCTTCATAGGGTCACAAGTCTCTTCCACCCAAGTTTCAGATCTATTATACAATAGTAGATTACTCTGAAAATAAATATAAAATAAAAATATATTAGCAACCACACATGCTGGTAGGAACCTTAGAAAAATCATAAAAACAATCTTCAATATTCATGAAATATAAATAAATATCAATAATTCAATATGAAAATATATCTATTCATCATAAAACTTATGCATCAGAAAAATGATGATAATTTCTTACATAATAAACAAAATCATGCATCAGTCACATGCAACACATACATAATAACAAAGGCGTACATCACCCAATGGTGCACTCTCCCAATAGCGGATGGAGAGGCATATTCCACGGGATGGATTCCTCCCAACAGCGGATGGAAGAACCGTCTAACCATTACGTCTGATGGCCCGCTAATCCCCGAAGGGAATCGCCATACCTGCCCTCGGTAGAGATACATAAACATCCATGATCATTTATTTACACTCATTCAATCACTCATGCATACATTAAGAAATCAATATGATTAAATATTATGAGAGACCATACTTGATGTAAATCTACTAGACTATGTTCATTGGTGGCTTCGTACTATGATGTGCCCGTAACTCCTTTCACAAGTTGCACTCCCAATGTGAACTACTAGTCTAGTCACATCTACTATATGATACTTATCATATCAATATCATAAACATAGAAAACCAATAATTATTTTTAAACGATGCCTTCAAATAAAACCTTTAAATTCATCAAATCATAAAAGAATTAAATATCAATATCTTAATAGTTCTCAATCAATCAAAACCCTAATTGGAATAGCTCAATTGACGTAAACCAAACTCAATTCGATTATGATCTAATAGAACCAACATCAAATCTTTATAGAACCAGTCTAGAATCACCCTAGACTAGTCTAATTTAGATTTGATTGATCTCGATTAGGTCAAATAGGTTTGAACAAGTCGAGTTAGTCTAGAATCACCCTAAACCGGTTTTAACTGATCAAACCTGTTTGATTTAGTCAATTAATGAGCTCAAACCAATTGAGAGGGAGGAAATTGGACTATGTCATACAATGCTAACCCAAACCTAACCAACCCACCTGAGTCTTGGATGGGTCATATACACTGCATATACCTATTCCAAATACTAGGTTGAGTTGAGGTACGACGGCCTATATAAAAGGAGCGACGATATGTCTAATGCCAATCGCGTAGCTGGGCAGGCTTAACTTCATGGACTAGGCTAAGCCTCACTTATAAGTTGGGCTGGACCTTACCATTGAACTAGGCCATGCTTGGCTTACGAATTGATTCTAGACACATAAGTTGGGGTCGTATCTGACCACCTAGACTAAGTTGTACCTAGCCGCATAAGCTGGTCCATGCTTAGCCATATAGTTGGGTCGTACCTTACCATATGAGTTGGGTTATACATGACCACATGGACTAGATTGTACCTAATCACATGAGCTGGCCCATGCCTAACCACATGATTGGGTCGTACCTTACCGCATGGCCTAGGTCATACATGGCCATATGAATTAGATCGTACCTAGCCACATGGGTTGGGTCATACTTGACCACATGGGCTAGGTTGTACTTAGTCACATAAGCTAGGTTGTACATGACCACATGGTCTGAGTCGATTCGATCTGATCGATCAACTTGACTCAAGTCAGACCCCAATTAGACTCCTCTTATCGAATTAGATTTCAATATTTAAAATTATTAAAAAATTACTCAAATATATTAATTAAAATTTTAAATTCATGATCTAAAATTTAAAACTAATTACATTACAGAAATTTACACATAATTCTTGAAACATAGATATAACTAATTAAATAAATTAGAACTATTATACTAAATAAGAATTTTAATAATTAAATCAATATTAAAATTTACTTAAGCTTAAAAGATCAATACAAATCAAATAATCAGTCTAACATCACAAATCAATTATTATTATTTATAAATCATGAAATTTCAAAATTAAAACATCATCTTTCATTATAAAATTATCCCTTCCTTGATATCATCTCCCTTGAAAGTCATTTCCTCAATCCTCCTATTGTTAGGCTTAGTAGAGAATGAGGGATGAGTAGTCCCTTTATATAGGAGAAGATGAGATCTCCCCAAAAGGTAAGTAATAATTTAATTTTTATTTTTAATTTATTTTACATTTACTTTCACACACAAAAAGGTAATATAATATTATTTTTTTATAGTTCATACACAAAAATGGAATTTAAACTATTTACTTCCTAAATATCAAATCACTTATTAGGAAATAAATCAATTAATAATTTAATTGATTAGTAGAATTCCTAACTTATTCATGTGATTAAGGAAACCAAATTTAATTATTTCCTTAATTATAATACACAAATATAGAAGTTAATAATAAAGTAATATATCATTTATAGTAATTAATTTATGTTAATAGAGAAATTATCGGTGATTATAAAAATTGTGCCCAGGTTAAGGACAATCACCTCAAGCGAAATGATCCACTTGCCTCGAATGTGAAAAATATTATATATGTGAATATTTTAAAGCAAATAGTTATGTTTTCGGTATAAAAAATTATGACATTTGGCAAGGAACTACATAACAATCGTGGTCAAACTTTGCCTTGAGGTCTAGGACTCAATCTCATTATGTCTCATTTCAAGCTTTTTTGTCTAAACTCATCTTTTAAGCTTAATTATATATCTCAATACTTAATATAACACTTCATCCGAGCCTAAGTAGCTTATGATCCTTCACATACATAATGTTTAAAACTTAAACTTTCTTATGTTAATCGTGGTCAAACTCATTCAAGCCTTGAGATTCACTTAAGGCTGATTAAAATTCAACTATCACTTCTAGTTATTATATATATGCTTATTATTATAACTTTATCTCATATTCAAGTTTGCTAACATACTTTAGCTTTTTATACTATATTTAAAGTAAATATTAATGCTTATACATACTCAATAAATATTTCTTATAACACTAAGAATAATATTTTTGAAACTAATTTCCATTTGAAAATTACATTGTGTGATTAGGATTTTGTTTAACACATAATTCATCATTATCTTTTACCAAAATAAAATAATTTAAATAAAAATTTAAATTACCATAAATTTATACATAAACACCACTCAACAAGATTCATAAGTATCGAACACCACCCAATGAGATTGGTAAGTATCAAATGAAAGAAGATATTCTAATGATTAAGATATTTAGATTAAAATTACTAAAGTTGTAATAGCTAATATCTTAAAATTTATTTTATGATGAGCTAATAATTTAAAATGCCTAAATGTAATTAAACATTCAATTATTATGACTAAAAAATATTTTTTAGGAAGAGAATATCATAAGGTTAGAGGTGCTTAAACTAATTCAAATTGAACTATAATTCAAAATGAACTATAATATGCCAATAGAAGGATAAATAATATGTATATATTACCCTCACTTAGTAATATGATTTATGATGTCTTTACTTCATAAATATGATAATGACATACTCATATTTTTTGTCTTTAAAGTTGAAGTATGAACTTTCAAAAATATTATTCTCAATATTCTATGACATATTTGTTGAGCATGCATAAGAATCAATATTTATTTTAAGTATATTTTATTATGAAAAAAGTTTTATCTTTCAACGCAACAAGCTTAAGCATAATAGTGGATGTGAGTGAGGTTAAGTTATAATAATAAGTATGTATATAGTGACTAGAATTAACAAATGAATTGCAATCGATCTTAAGTGAATCTCAAGGCTTAAATGAGTTTGAACATGATTAAAGTAAGGAAGTTTAAATTTTATACATTATATATATAGAGGATAATAAGCAACTTAGGCATAGATGGAGTAATAAAAAATTAAATAGAAATACAAATCAAAGATGAGTGTTATACTAAAAATATTAAGATATTAAACCAAATTAGATTTAAATAAAATTATTAAAATCTTATAATTATATTAGTAAAAAAAATTGAAATAAGGTCTAATGGGATTGGACCTTAGACCTTGGGGGTTGCTTCATAAGGACTTCTATTTTATTTTAGCCTCATCTTCTTGACAAACCTGATAATTCATGATTATTTCTCTTCTTCAATTATTCTCTTAGTTTTTCTCATGGGAGATTGGAAACCCTAACTCTAACAAAATTGAGGTAAGGAAAACCTAATTTTTGTGTACATAAAGTTAATTTGAGATTGATGCATAACATTATGAGTGTCCCAATATGAGATATTTAGAATCTCTTATTTTCTTATAAGGGATTCTATTCAAGATAAATTGACCTAGGATTCGGTTCTATTCTTTTGATATACTTTAAAAAATTCTCTGAAGATTATGTAAAATTTAAAATTGAACGAATATAACTTTTGTGTACAGATTTATAAGTTTAGATAGTCTTAACTCTATTTTAGCATAATAAAAATTATATTTGTAATTGAATTATGAGGATAGTATAGCCTCTTAATGATTCCTAAAAATTAGTGTATATTTAGTTTTATATGTCTCTTAGTTTTCTATAAAATTTCATGATAATTCAAGATCATTTAGTTAGCTAAAATAATGAAGTAAATTTTTTTCATAAAATTGTGTAATGGTTTGAGTGATATGAACTAGTTTATTTGATTATAGAGTGAATTGTTAAAAAAAGTGATGACAGAATTTTGATGAATTTTTAGGTTGAGTATAGTCTATTTTATTAAAAATAATAATATTTTTTTATAAATTTTATTATAAATTATTATAAATCAATAATTCAAGAGGTAAATTTTTAATCAAGGCATCTCATCACTTTATACTCTCAATTTGATAGATATACCACTCTTTAACACACTTGATCATTAAATAATATAATTTTTCATTGATATATTTATTTTTTAGTTAAATTAATAAGTATAAGTTTAACTCGTTACAAAGTAGGAACATTTAAATTATCATATACATAATGCATCTTGTAAAGTATGTTTCAAATGATATGATTATCAAGAGCTAGGCATGAGCTAAATATGAATGTATATATTTTGTAAGCAGAAAAATATATGAATCATGATAAAGATGTCTTGTATGCATACATATATGATGACGTACAATGTGGGAGTACATGAATATGTTACAACATACAATGCATATATATGTTATGACGTGCGATGTGAGAGTGCATAAATATGTTACAACATGCAATGTATATATATGCTATAATGTACGATATGGAAATGCATATATATTACAATGATGTCTTATGTGGAATGCACGTATATGTTATGATATGGGGTATAGAAGTCTATGAATTTATTATATTTTCTACATGTGCATATAAATATTTTAAATTATTTTGACATAAAATTTTATCTTTTTATTCTGCATATGCTATGTTTTAGGATTATGCTTGTTAAATAAGTTATAGAATGATGTATTTACCATTAAATAGCTTATACTAATGATTTTAAAATTTTATACATATGATATGATATATGCTTACTTAAATAAAACTATAAAGACTTATACTTACTAGTCAAATGATATGATATATGCTTACTTAAATAACTCTATTTTACATGTAAATATATTAGTACCCTACCCAAGTGATTGAATAGTGAGCACGTGCGAGCCCACGTTAGTCCAAATATAAATGATGACCTATGAGCATTTGTATATACTTATGGATATATTGAGTGTGATTATTTTTCTTTTGGTTAGAGGTTATAATTATGTACAAGTATCAAAATCACTATATATAAAGGGAACCTTATCATTTTGATTAATAAATTATTATATTTTACTTTTAAGATTATCTATTTTTTTTGGGTCGAATTAAATTGAACTATTTTTTTTTATTAAGTTTGAATAAAATAAGATATCCTAAATCCTAAACGATTTAGACCTACCTAATTGAACCAATTTAAAATGGATTAATCTAATTCAATTAATCGATTAATTGATTTATAATTTTAAAAATATATTTTTTTATGAATCATTTCAGTTCAATTTGAATCCAATCGGATCGAACTATAAGCTTATTCTGATTCGGTGATAGAAACTTCTTATTAGAAGAGAGAAATACTCTCTTTTCATTATAGAAGGTCAGGAAGAAAAGACGTCCGTTGATTTAAATGAGATGGGCACGCGTCTGGTACATAGGAAGCCGATCTTTCAATTGTTCATGCTCTCTTGCAGCAGATCAGCAAGGTAATGGTTCTTCCTCACACGGAATCACAACGCAGCACGCGCGTAATTTCCCGCCATCTCATTGGTGGAGATATGCCACGTCGTACCATTGGGGTCACTTTTCTGGGTCACAAATTCTTACCATAATTACTATCTTAACGTTATTTCTAATTTCATGATCAATAGTTGTATTTTGATTTGGGATTTCATTTCGTTGCGGAAAAGGTCGCAAAGATATGGCGACTCGCAATGAGTCGCCCAATCCCAACTCCACCGAAGCGTGGACCGTCGTCTCCCGCCGCCGTCGCCGCTCTCTCAAGCAGCAGCAACCGAAGCGCTCCGTTCTCCCCGGACCCGAAACCCTAATCGCGCCTCCGTCCCCATGGATTCCGATCGATTCCTTCGTCGACCTTGAGCGTCGATCCAAGCTGCTCCAAAGGATGGAATCCGCGATCCGGAGGCTCGAGTGTTCCTCGTTCTACCGGAGGTTCCTCCTCCGTCTGCGCGGCCATCTGGTCCAGCACGGTCTGGCCAGGGCGTTGTCCTCCGCCTTGGAGATTCGTATGGTGGTCTACGGCGTCGGGAGCATTGAATCCTACGACCCCTCCCGCCTCCAGCTTGCCCTCGCCATCCTCCTCCGTCGGGACCTCGGCCTCGCAGTGCCGTATCTTGAAGTGTTTGACCCAATCCTTTCCGCCACGGAGTGTGCCGTAATGACGGCGTTCGATTGCGCCTTGGTGCCAGTGGATGAGAGGGGGCGGAGAGAGGTGAGAGCCCCGACGCTGTTCTACATGCCGCACTGTGAGGCGGCACTTTACGACGGGCTATTGGAGGCCAATTGGAGGCCGTCGAGCCTGAACCGGATGGTGGTGCTTGGAAATAGCTTTTCGGCGTATGAGCAGTTCGTGGAGTTAGGGAGTTGCTCTGGGTCCGCATCCGTGGAGGCGGCCGTGAAGCATCTTCTATTGGTGAGAAGGCATGTGACGGAAGTGGAGATGGAGGAGGAGGAGGCTGGAGCAGGATCGCAGGGGAAGCAGGACGACGAAGATGGGATTTTCAAGGCCTTTCATGATACAAGTTGGCATTTTTTCGACTTGGACGATGATAAGCCGATGGATCTCGTGAAGAGATGAGTTTATGGTTAGCTTTTCTCTTCTCCCAAATTCTAACTTTGATTCAATCACATGAGAGAAATGAGAATTAGATTCTCATACTATTGCCTGAATGGACTATTTGCTTCTCTATATCATTTTAGTAGCTGAAGTTCTTTCATCAAACTACTTAAAAGAAAAGGATCTCTAGAGCCTTTACTGTTATTAAGGGTAATTATGTATTGTATTGGATGGATACCCTTCTACAAAGAAGAATAGTTCAAGTAAATAGACCTTAATCCCATTTCTTCCTAATGGACCTTAATCTGGTGTCTGAGGAACTCTTTTTACTTGATTTTATTTCAGGTTTAAACTATTTCCCATGACTACCAAAGAGTACTGTCATTGTTACATACACCACAATCTCATACTATTTTCTCAGACAGTCAATATCACGTTAAACTCTTCAATTCTTTCTCCTTCTTGCTTACTACTTTCATATTCCCCATAAATTCCATGAAAAATGTGTAGTTCTTTATCAAGTCAAGCCCACACTGTGGACAATTCGAATTCTAGATGGTCAACACGCTCTATGGGTGAAATTACAAACATGATGCCTTTGTTAAGTGTACCACCATATGACTTTGGGAGATTGGGTGTTACTAATTTATTGCTTGAAAGATGGTATATTTATCAATAGTGTAAAATTGGGTGTGGAATGGCTATACATCTAGTGTGTTTCCTTTAATGATCTTTAAAAAATATAAGAAAACTAGATGCATAAAATTATAAAGGCTTAATGATCTTTAAAGTTATATAAAGGCTTTAAAAGATATGGAAGGGCATAGAGAAAGAATAAGCAGTGAGTGCACACAAAAACTAGCCGCATAAAATTAAGCTCTGGAAGAAATGAAATCTGAATTCATTGTGTAATTTGCTAGTTTATTTAAAATCCCAAAATGAAGGGTTCTACAAATCCCTGAAACTAAGAAAACAGCATCCCAAATGCCACCTGAGTTGCCATCGAAGCAAGGGGTTTACATTTAGACTATGGTTGGTTTTAGAAACAGATGACATAGTTCTCTTTAGTTGCAGCAGGTTACTATGAAGCCCTAAATATGCTGTTCTTCGTTAACAACAAGATCTGACAGCCCATAAAGGATTTTTTTTCATTTAAACCTCTAAAATGCTACTTCTTGTTGTAATGTTGTGTTATACAAATTTTATTGTTGTCTCCAATGATACAAAACTCCTCACTATATGCAGAAATTCTTCTTTCCCTTCTTATTCAACTGCAAAGTTTTTCAAAACGTAGTGGCTGTTGAACCGCAGGAAAGGGTTGATTGGCTGTTCAATACCTGATATCCAGCCAAGTGTCAGGCCAAGCAGCATAGTGAGGTCTCTCTTTTTCTTGGTCTCACACTTTCCTGATGGTCTACTTTTCTGTTTCACATACAGTTACTTTTGCCCCTTCAACCTTTTGCTACCATGTTGTGCTTTGTCACACCATTGCTTGAAAATCCAGCCAATGGGAGATGTTTCACTCAAAGCATAAGCCATTTCTTGCCATGAGGGCAGCATATATCCTTCGAAAACTATACTGTTCAAGGGGAATTCTACATTATGTCCGCTATTCTCTGTTATTTCAAGGTGTGAGTTCTCTTATAGGAGTTGAGTTGCCTTTTATTTGCTTATTGATTTCTGTTTTGTTTCTTACCCAAGATTAGTCACTTTCTTTTCTTTATATTTGCAATTCCTGGTAGTAAGGTTTTCCTTGAAACTTGATTAAGATGTTTCTTTGATCCTTATTTTGAATTTATAATGGGAAGAATGTGCTGGAGAAGAACAATTAATGATTTAATGATTGGTTTTGGACTGGGAGGTCAGAGCTGTTTTGAGTCGACTAGAGTGAGCTCCATGTGTATTTAGTGTATGCAGTTTACTAATCAAGCCAATTTTGGTCCCATTTTTAGTTTGGACTGTTCTATTTAACTTGGACTTTTCCTTCTTGCACTCATGTAGCTCATTGTCTGAACTAAATTTTGAAGTTTCACTCCAAGCCAGATTGCTTGTGGCATTCGGTGAAAATCAACCACAGCTTCAACATCCGAGTGTTTTTAAGGATTCTAGTCTCTATTTTATCCAGAACTCAGTTGAGTTCTATATTTAACAATCTGTTAGATGTAAACGTCGTCATTGTCATTATTGTCATTATCATCATCAAAACTCACAGTAGATAAGGTTCTACACTTTTGCTAAATTAAAAAAAGAAATTCTAAAATTGGTGGTTAGCATGATATTGATCCTTTCACATTACCATCAAAGCTAAATATAACTGCTGGACCACTTGTCTGCTTTTCCCAAAAAAAACATGATAAATTGTGCTAATGAAGACATCTTTTCTGGTTACTGATTAAGCAAGATCATTCATCGAGAAAGAGCCTGAGAACCCTTAAACTTGAAAAAATGGAAAGTATGCTCAATTAGCCAATGAGAAAACGAGTGACATTCATTGAAAATGCTCAATTAGCCAAAGATCCAATCATCATGACCCAAAATATCTGGTGGGCCTTTGAAGCTTCTAATTTCACTTTCAACTTTTTTCTGTAGCATGTAGTCCTTATTTCATTCAAGAGTATCCTTTGCATTTGTTTGAATTTAGCAAATACAGTAATCATTGTATTTGAAACATTCTTCTTTCTCATTTGAGATGCTATTGTTGATTAATTATCAACAGTTAGAACTATAGGTTTTGGTTCATTTGCTAATTAAGAACAGCTTGGGTGCAATTTGCAAAGCACATTGTTGAATGTATAATATATTACAGCTATTAAACCCTTTAGCTCAAGCTGTTCTATTTAAACAATAAATGTCTCCTTTAGTTTTAATTAATGCTTAATGCAATACATATCAATTGAATTTCTCCAACACAGGTGGTTGATCAAGTTGCTTTTACAATTAATTGTAGTTAGAAACTAGCTAAGAGTCATCCTGTGCACTGTAATTTTGGGTGTCATAGTTGGATGATTTGCTTTCCAAAAAATTGGAACCTGAATTTGTGTATGTTAAGTCCTCCATTACCTGCATGTGTTTTAAAAAATAATAGTTGTCTAATTTTACGTACATTTTCTGTTAATTATGACAATCTTTGTCCTTCTTAGTTGCATTATCTTTCACATCCATCAATGATGTGTTCAAAATATTCAAGAGCTCTGAGAATAGACTGTTAATATTTGTTGCAGATGCATTTTGAAAACTTCTAAAGAAAGTGACAACTTGTGAAGCTATTATGCTAGCAAGATAATTTGTATTTCCCCTTTATATACATTTCTTGTTCTTGTGGATTTTTGTTTTGAGTGACAATATCAATTGGGACAGTCTTGCAACTCACAAGCTCTCTTAGGATCTTACAAATATGTTATTATTTCTAGAGATGAACTGTCCTTTTATAGTGTAAACATTTCAGGTAAAGTTGGAAATCATTGTA
The DNA here is from genome assembly GCF_036884655.1 of Musa acuminata AAA Group. Classification (NCBI taxonomy): domain Eukaryota; kingdom Viridiplantae; phylum Streptophyta; class Magnoliopsida; order Zingiberales; family Musaceae; genus Musa; species Musa acuminata. Next base: position 2,598,657 of record NW_027021349.1, on the reverse strand, counting down.
CTTTTTTTTCACTTTATGAATATTCTTTTCTAGTTTAAGTGCTTGACATTAACAGATGGAATTTATTTTTGCAGGTTAAATTGATGCATGATGACTAAAACCTGGATTCCATAATACTTAGATGCTCTCTGCAGGAAAGAGACATGCAATTTGAATCTTTTTTTTATTATTGGTCAATTTGATGGGGATAAGAATTCACCATTTAGCATCTCAATTAGGATTACTTCAATACCTTCTTTATGCTTAATTATAATACTCATTACTTTCAAAATCATATTCATTTCAAAAGATTTTAGCTTTTATTTTGTTGTTCTAGACATTGATGTGGGTTCTTTTGTTCTCATAGGCTACAACCATTTGATCATGTCAATCAAATTCATATTTGATTGAGGTATAAGTAAATGCATAAAAATCATAATAATTAAACTTATTTTTTAATGAGTAAATTCTCAAAAAAGACTATAGTTTTATTTATTTTTCTAGTAGAGCACACTTTTAGTTTTTCACAAGCATCCAATTTTTAAAATGTATAAAAATAAATATTTTTAATAATTTTTTTATAAGGTTTTAGGTAATATTAGATGTATTAAAGACGAAAGTCAAAAAATATTTATTAATGATAATGAGATTAAGGTAAAATAAAAATATTTTTATAAATTATTTAATGAATATTTTATATAGAATTTAGATTTAATGATAAATAATGATGATAGATTAATATCTATAAAATTAGAATAACAAAATAAAAGATGTATTAAAAAAGATAAAAATAATTAAAAATGTGAGAGCTAGTGGTATTCTTATTAAGGCCTGAAAAAGTTTAGGAGACAAGGGAGTATCTTGATTAATTAACTTAATAAAATTTTGAGATTCAAAAGAATGTCTAATAAATGAAGAGAGTTTTTTAGTGTTAATTTTTAAGAATAAGGGTGACATACAATTTTTTTAAATTATAAAAAAAATAAAATCATGAGTCATATTATGAAATCTTAGAAAAAAATTATCAAAAGTAGGATACACCTTAAAATAAGGATTTTTCAAAACCAATTTGGTTTTATGTTTGGAAAATCAATCATAGAAACTAATGATTTATTAAAATAATTAATAAAAAAATATAGGGAGAAAAAAAAAAGATTTGCATATGATTTTTATTTACTTATATAAAACCCATGATAAGATTTCTAGAGATTTATTATGGTAAGTTTTAGATGAAAAAAGTGTTGATTAATTATATTGATGTTATTAAAGATATATATGGGTAATACAACTATTAATATTAGACCAAAGGAGTGTATCTGTGTAGTTTTCTATTAGCATATGATTATATTGATGATTCATATTAAGTCTCTATCTTTTCACATTGATAATGAATGAACTTACTAATTACCTATATGATATGATAGACATCCATAATATATGTTATTTGCTGATAATGTTATATGAGAGTTTGAGAAAAATTAGTTTTAAACTTGAGTTATAAAGATAAGCTTTAGAAATTAAAAGTTTTAGATTAAGTAGGACTAAAGACTCAATATATAAAATATAATCTTAGTGATTCTAGTAATAGACAAGAGAATATAGATAAGTTGAATGGACAAGAAGTCCTTTTAAGTAAAAACTTTAGATATTTTAGAATAATATTTTAATTAAATAGAAAGATCGATAAATATATTATTTATAAAATAAAAATAAGATGATTAAAATGATAAGAGACATGAGCTATGTGTGATCATCAATTATCTTTATGGATTCACAATTCTTTATGGATCTAAGTGTTAGACAGTTAAGAAAAAAAATATACAATAAGTTTATGTTATTGAGATGAGATTGTTGAAATAGATGTGTGAAATTATTAAGAAATATTAACAAAATATTTTTATTCGTAAATAACTACTTATCGTTTGGATGGAGGATAAGATAAGATAAAATTATTTAGATATAGGATAAGATAAGATAAAATTATTTAAGATAGTATGAGTATATATTGAGGAAATTTTTGGATATGATAGTTAGAAAATATAAAATAATTAATGTTAGTGATACGAGAAGAGAAAAAGGAAAACATAAAAAACTTTAATAGAAACTATAAATAAAAATTAAAGTACTCTAAACTTAACTAAATATATGATTCTTTACCAATCATATATTTAAACACTCAACATTAAACATTCATATAGCTGAATAAACATTCATATAGCTGAATAAAAATAATTAAAATTTATAATCTTATTATTATTGTTATTATAATAACTCTTTATAATTTTTTTTCTCCTTGACATGTTTTAGCAATGTGTAGATGCATGGCTCAACACTCAACATGTACGGAAGTAAGGGCCCACTGATTCTCTTTCCTAATAGCCAACAAAGTATCACTGAAAATTTAAAGGTAAAATACAAGTTACACTATTTTTAAATTAATTATAATATTTTTTTAATAGGACTCAATAATAGTATAATTTTCTCATATCCCATTTTAAAATAGTGCAACTCAAGTCTTTAAGTAATTTATTATTTTCTCAAACTTTAAAAATATTTTATAATAATATTCAAGTGGCATTTGTCCCAAATGGTATAACACTTTTTGCATGATGAAAGTTTGGATGTTACATTTTAATTTTTATTATTACTATTGACAGGAGTGCAACGTAAAGTAGATAATCTTTAAATTAAAACATGCTAACTAACTAAAGAAAATAACATAATATTTTTTATACATAGTATTTTGAACACCTATACATAATTATAACATCTAACCAAAAGAAAACATAAATATAATAAATCTAAAATTTATATACATAAAATGCTCACAAGTCATCGTCTATATCTGCAACTCGCACATGCTCACATTGCCCAATTACTTGGGTACGGTATTGATATATTTAATTACAAAATAAGTATTATGTCATGTTATAATATTTTAAAATTATTGACAAAAGATATTTAACGATAAACTCCTCGTTATATGACTTCTTCAGCATCCTACAATATAGTATATACAAAATAAAAAGATAAAATTATACATTAAAATAATTTAAAATACTTATATGCACTCTTACATCATAATATTTATGTGCACTCTCATATCTCATTGTCATGAATGGTCATTGCATACTTGCAATATATTTGCTTAACAAATTATTCGTCATTTTTGCATGCTTGTACAGATGCTTGGCAGTATATTTTATTTTAGTTTTGTATGTTTTTGCTTGAAAAATATAAGTAAGAACAGTTCATAACACTATAGTGCGATCACTTACCATATCGAACAAAACTATCACAAAATGGTTTTATTTTCGCGTATCATGACCTGTTTTCTGTATACCACAATGCGGTATGAAATGTTAGCCAACTAACACAGGGATGAATGGGATTTCGGGATAGTGTCAAATGTTGATCGTTTTACACAAGTTCACACGTTAAGTTGACAAGAACTTGCCATCGTGCATGACACATGGTGAGCAGTTGTTTGTGAATAGGAAACACCTATATTAAAGGCTTAAAAATAAGAAAATGATTATTTAGATTTGTTATTTATAAAATTTTCTAAAAACTTAAGATTTTTTAAAATTAATAATTAAACATTTTGATTTATTTAATGGCTTTAGTTGTATTCATCTAAAGTATACATATAATATCACCATATTATGTTTTTCTTAATTTTAATAATATAATATAATTTCATTTTTTTTCATAATTTTATGATTTTATAAAACTTCATTTTAAATTTTAAGATTATTATTTAATGTTTATTAATATAAAATAAAAACATTTTAATATAGTTTGATTTTGTTGACTATTATTCATTTATAACCAGTCTAATGTTGAATTAAACTGGTTCAATGAGAATAAAATATGGGCTCTCTTTATGAAAAAAATAAAATAAGGACACTGCAAAAAATAAAAATAAGGATTTTTGTAGGAAATTTGCCCTTTCTTATTCTCAATTGAATGTGGAAAACCATGTACAATCATGTTAATAGAACCTAAATTCAAATAATTCTAGCAAAAAAATAAAATCCTATGTTATATATACACACATCAAAATTGATTAAACCTTAAAAAAATTAGGAAATAATAAATGACAATGTTCAATTGTTGATTTCTTCCAAACAATACAAACTCAGAAAAATTCGGTTTACTCCCCAGTCAATTGAGATGACATGGCGTCCGGTAAGTGACTACTCGACCGAGACCCACCAATCCAGAAGTTGGCCCCACATAATCCAATTTGGGCCCACCAAAGCTCAGTAGTGTCCCTCATATTTGTCCTACTCCGACCTCACTTAGGCCTCCCGGCCGTTACGTTCGTTAAGTCTTTCCGGATCGTAGGAATCGACGGTCAAGATACATTTATCACCAGTCTCCAACGGGCTATCTCTCGATCCAACGTATGGAGTTACACTCCCTTATACCGGTACGAAAAGATACGAGATTATATCCGTTTCCGTGTCCTTCTCCGTATCCCTGTCCGTGTCCCTGTTCGTGTCCGTGTCCGTATCCCTGTCCGTGACGATGTTCGTGTCCGTGTCCATATACGTATCCGGTCTCACGGCACAACACGGCGCCACACTTCCCCACTTCTCCCCTTCTCTTCCTCGATACAACCACCATCGCCTTCCCACCTCCTTATTGTAACCGCCCCACACCTCTCTCTCTCTCTCTCTCTTTCTCTCTCTCTCCGCTCTCGCTTTCTTTCTTTCTAGGGTTTCCTCTCTCCCAAGAAAGAAGGATCCAAGGTGTTCGAGCGCGGAATTCAATCACTCGTCTCGCTTCTTCTCTCCTGGTACGACGGTCTCTTCTCTTCTCCCCGCTTTTCGCCCTCTCTCGTGGGCGCTGAACTGGCTCCATTGTTTTCTTCTCATCTGTTCCGGTCATGATTCGTATTTTTTGGTGGTTTCTTGGTTTTCTTTGAATCTTTCGTGGGTTTAGGTGGTGTTGCGGGAAGGTTCAAGACTGAATCTTGGGAGGGGGATCACCATGGCGATATTGGATGATGGAGTTAGGGTTTCCAGGATGGACGACGCTTCTTCTCCTGGGAGCCGGAGGGGCGCCTCGAGTCAGGAGGACGAGGAGGTGCCCTGTGCGAAGAGTGCCAAGGTGGAGTCCGATGCTTCGCTGGCTTCGGGTGTGGACTCTGGCACAGGATCAGACGAGTTCGATTCTTCGGAGCTCGGCGAGCCTGGGACTCTGTTGTGCCAGGTGGGGAACCAGAGATGTGGCATTTCCCTCGAGCTCTTTCATCTTCCCGACTTGGGGTCGGTCTTGTCGTTGGAGACATGGAACGACTGCCTCTCTGAGCAGGAGCGTTTCATGCTGGCAGAGTACCTTCCGGACATGGACCAGGAGACGTTTTGGCGCACCCTAAAAGAGTTGTTTTCAGCTCATAATTTCCATTTTGGGAGCCCACTTGAAACTCTTTTCAGTCAGTTGAAAGGTGGGCTACTCGATCCCGATATTGTGCTTTATCGGCATGGCTTGATTTTCTTGAACCGGCGGGAGCACTACCATTGCCTGTGCAAATATCACAATTCTATGGTGAGGAATCTTGCCGGCATAAAGGATGCGTGGCAGAATTATGCAGTATATGGTATAGAAGAAAGGCTGCAGCTTTTGAATGTTATGAGGAACCAGAGGCCTTTGAGATACGAGAGGAATGGTAATTTTGGGTCTGACACAGATATAGAGAGCGCAGAAACCTGGAAATTAAATAAACAGTTTAAGATGGGTCAGCAGTTTGCTAAGCCTTCATTTGATGGCATGCCTCGTGGGATTGACATGGGTCAGGATATGGTGAAGTTTGGTAAAGAATACTCGAAGGGGGTTTTGAAGGGTGCTGCCTCTAAGGTTTTGGCACAGGAGAATGGTGGAGCATCCAGTCGGTATTCTTCAGCCTCAAAGTATGGAACGGACTCAAAAGCTAGTGTAGCAATGCAACACTTAGCTCTTCCTCATCAGAGTGAATTTGCAGGTTATGATGTGAGAGCTGCCAAAAGGAGTAGACATAATGTTAGTGGTGACAATGACAATCTGGATGAATGGTATGTGGGTTCACAAGGTTGGGTTGCAGGACACAGAAGTGCAGGTGGCATGAATAGTTTGTTGAAGTTAGGTAAGAAACAGAAGCTTAAAAAAAGATATGATATAGGCTTGTATAGTGATGAAGATGTCAAAGTCTACAGTGGTTTCACTCGCGCTCATGGGAAAATTACGAATGCAGATCAGGTGGTAACTATAGCTTCTAATGGCCGTGAATCTTCTGGACACATAAAAAAGGCTAAATATTTTGAGAGAGACTGGGTGTATCCTACAGCAGGCCAAGCTCAAGATAGCATGCTGACTCAATCCATGCAGCAAAGTAAGATGCATGAGGAAGCCATTTCCTCTGGCCATCTGGTTAAACCAGATGATTGGACCAGCAGGGCCAAGAGATCGAAAGTCAGTATCATGTATAAAGCTGGTAAAAGTGGTGCTGCTTATGATTTGGAAAATAAATATTATCAACCTGTTTCGACACAGATGGGTGACACGTCTCTGCACAATGAACCTAGAGCCAGAATATTACAAGGGCAGAGGAAAAATAATTTGACTCGGTATGAGGGATTGGGTGTGGAACACTCAAGAGGCACTACTAAGATTTCTCAGAACGATGAGACAGAATCTGATTCATCTGATCAGGCTGAAGATGATGGAGATTGCAGTCCATCCAGGAATTGGAGGCATCAAAGCGATGGTGTTGGAGGTAAATATTCTGGAGTTGTTAGATCAAGATATGATTCTAAGGAACCAAACAAGCTCATGAAAGTAGATATAGAAGGTTGTTCTGATTTTTCGGATGTCGGTAGAAGCAGACATTCTCCAGATGTTGAATCATACTCTGCCACAGAGAAGCATGGCCGATTGGTAAAGAAGGGTCTGGTACCTCACCAAGGTGTGAAGTTGGTGTGTACAGAGAAGAAACATAAACGGATGGTTGACCATTCACCACAGCACTCATTTTATTCTCATGATTATGGCTGTGGCTTGATGGGTGAATACATGGAGAATTTAGATGGCAATTCCAGGTTAAGGGGCAGCAAACATCTCACCAACAGACCAGGGAATATGATGGAAGACTCTAATGTACAGACTGTTGGTTCCACTCATGAAAAATCAAGTATGCCCCTACTAGAATGCAATTCTGCTGCGAAGAAACCTAAACGGAAGATCAATAGTCATTACCCAAATGTGGCAGATGAATTCCCCCATCTAGAGTCTAGACCAAATCAGCAGATGGATGACGCCAATGCAATAAGTAAACATAAAAAGAAAGAAGACGATGAAATTGATACTTCAACTGTAATAGCTCTGGATATGGTAATATCAGAACAGGATATAAGAGATGTAGAGCCCAAGGAAAAGCCACAGAGAAAACCATCTGTGCTTATCACTCCTGCCATCCACACTGGCTTTTCATTTTCCATCATACATCTCCTTTCAGCTGTCCGAAAGGCGATGATCACTCCTCATATGGAAGATGTTACAATGATCGTCAATAATCTTGAGAAGGATGAAAGTAGGCCTCAACAAATGCCAAAAGAGCAGAACAAATTGCATCAAGCAGCCAATGGCACACATGTTTCACATTCACTTGAGCATTTAGACAAGCATACATCGAAGTTTGCAGGACATAAGGATCTGCCTTCTCTCACTGTTCAACAGATTGTCAATCGAGTTAGATTGAACCCAGGAGATCCATGCATTCTTGAAACTCGGGAACCACTTCAGGATCTAGTCCGGGGAGTTTTGAAGATTTTTTCATCTAAGACAGCACCTTTAGGGGCAAAGAGTTGGAAGCCCCTAGTTTTATATGAGAAGTCAGATAGAAGTTGGTACTGGGTTGGTCCTGTTGCTCCTAGTTCATTTGACAACAATAATGCAGAAGAGGAAAGTTCTTCAGAAGCATGGGGAATTCCTCACAAGATGCTTGTGAAGTTGGTAGATGCTTTTGTTAATTGGCTTATAATTGGTCAAGAGACCCTCCAGCAGATTGGAAACCTGCCTCCACCTCCTACATCATTCCATTTGAACTTGGATGAGAAGGACAGGTTTAAAGGCCTAAGAGCCCAGAAGAGTCTAAACACTATCAGCCCTAGCTCAGTTGAAGTGAGAGAATACTTCCGTAGAGAGGAATTTTTAAGGTACTCAGTTCCAGATAGGGCTTTTTTCTACACAGCAGCCGATGGGAAAAAATCTATTGTTGCTCCACTAAGAAGGGGTGGTGGAAAGCCAACATCAAAAGCTCGGGACCATTTTATGCTTAAACATAATCGACCACCGCATATTACTATTCTTTGTCTTGTTCGAGATGCAGCTGCTAGGTTGCCTGGCAGTATTGGAACTAGATCAGATGTTTGTACTTTGTTAAGGGACTCACAATACATTGTTGATCAAGTCTCTCATGTACAAATGAACCAAGTAGTGAGTGGGGCTCTTGATCGGTTGCACTATGAGCGTGATCCTTGTGTACAGTTTGATACTGAAAGAAAATTGTGGGTTTATCTGCATAGAGACAGGGAAGAAGAAGATTTTGAGGATGATGGTACCTCATCCACTAAAAAGTGGAAAAGGCAGAAGAAAGATTCTATAGATCAGTCTGGTACTGGAACAGTGAATGATGTTGACACTGGAGCATCGGCTGTTGGTGGTTCTTCTGCACTCCCATATCATGATTATGACCTGAATGTTGACATATCATCCATGAAAACAGGGGGAAACGCTGAACTTGTTAACTATCGGCATGGGGGGAAACATGGAGAATATCCATTCTCATATGGCCTCGGTCACTGCTAGCGAGCACCAAGGTAACTGGGGGCTTCTGAGGTTGAATCAATCTAGGGAAAACAGATTATTATGTCAAGAGAACTCTACAGATGATGTTTTTGATGGTGAAACATTTAATCACTTAATGCCAGTTCAGCTTCAATACGACCTTGTTATGCGGGATGGATTATGCTAGACCCTTATCGACATGATTATGTTGCAGGACCACAGAGGTAACGTTTGTCAGATTTAAGCAAATTCTTAAATGATTTTTTATTTTCATAGATTAGTTAATTTTTGTTTCTATCAGTTATTGTACGTGTTATAGGTTGAATCTTCTGGTTATTGTTTTGCTGCATCTTGATTTTTGTTTCATTTAAAGAAATATATTTTGTCCAATTGTAGTTTCTGTTGGTCACATTCTTATGAGTGGGAGTTCTGAAAGTTGATGCTTATCCTGGTATAGCTTTTCTACAACTTTTTTTGTCTCGCTTTTATCATTGTCTCTTGTTTTGTCTTGAGATTGGCCTTTTGGTTCTCAACAAAATAGTGAACTCATATTTGATTTTGAAGAATAATTAACCACTTGGAGTCTGATTAATAGTTTTTCTAGGAATCTGAAAATTGTTGTCATTTTCCTTGAGATTTGGATCCATTTTAAGTTTTAGGCATAATACTGAATTCTTCTCAAATTTCGAGCTGAGTGCAGCAGCATTTAATAATCACCATTGATGGGTTAATTCTAACAGATTTCTAGATGGTTCAAAGTTCAAACAGTTCTAGACAGCTTAGCGTGATTACTGTTTGAGAGTCTTCTTGTTAGATTTAAAACATTTGCCAGTGTCTTTTACTTGAGGAATGCCACCATATCTGGATCAACAAGCAATATGCATGCTTGCAATATAGACAAATGTTATCTTTTCCGAGGATCGCTGGACTCTGTTTTTTCCCTCTTTGACCAGCACAGTACATCACTATGTTGGAAAATTACCCATCTTTGAGCTCTCAAAGTTAGCGATGTATCTTCAGACTTATTGCTAGGTTTCTTGCTTGATCCGATGATCTTCTTGTGTACAACTGTATGCAGCATTTGGGCTTCTCTTTTCTTTAATGACTAATTTGATCCTTAACAAAGTTTTGTTCTTCTGTATACTTGACCATTCGCATAGTTCTTGAATTAGTTAGTCCTGTGCCTTTACAACTTTTATTATATTTGCTTCATTAGGTTTCAAATTTCTCGTCTAATTTATCCACTCTGAAGAACATTGCCTTCCTTCAGGATTTGCTTAATTTGTTTCTCTTCTTCTTTCCCATATAAGCTTTCCCACTTCCTCTGTCAATTGAGGCATTGTTCCAGTTAATCATCATATTATACCTGAGTGAAACTTTGGAAGTTTAATGAAACTTTGGAGAAGGGATCCTGAGTGAAACTTTGGAGAAGGAATCCTGTTATTGGTCCACTTTTATTTAGACCTTGTTGTCAAGAGGTTCATGAACAGGTGAGTTCTGATCCCAATCAATATTTTTAAAGTCTGGAAAAAAGACGTCAAATGGATGACCTGCTAGTTAATCATTCTTAAAACAGCAACGATGAAAGAGAAAGGAAGGGCAGATGAAAGGGCAAGGGTCTGCAACCAAGGAAAACTTTGTTTAATCACAAAGTTTCATTTTATATTCTTTTTTAGAATTACCTTGTGTATTAGTTTAAACTGTAGTGGGTTTACAATAAAAAAATCCATACATTACTCTCCTTATCCGATCTATCTATGATTCTTAGTCACTTGATGAGTAAAATAATAGTGGAATGCAACTCTTATCCAACCTTCTCAGACAAGTGTATTGTCGATAAAAATTTTGAGTTCTAAAGTTCTTTCGGATCTACGGAGGTTGTGTTGTTACTTGTGTGTATGCAGTAGAGGATGGTCTTTGGACTTCAGACAATTGGAGTTTGATGGACTGGTTCTGAAGTTGATACCACTTTTCTAGTGTGTGGAAGAGACTGACAACATATTTACGTTTAAGGAAATTAGAGATGATAATTGAACATGTACAAGATACTTGGGATGAATTTTCATGGTGATGGCTCTAGCAGCCAAGACCATCTTTGATGGTTAAGGTTGGTTGTCCAAGAGGGGACAACACTATGTTCAGATTTTTCTAATATCTAATTTTGGACAAGTAATTTGAGGATAATTAATTAACATTAATTAGAGCTTATGGAAGTAAGAGACTAAATCAGTACTGGTGATGGTTTAGCCTCCATGGAAGTTTATCACTGATCTGTTCCATTTTTTAACTCTCTTGGGCTGAGGTTTCCTGGTCAAGTCATCTGATGCTGTGGTATTTCTTTCTTGTTTGCACAATTTGGGGTGGGTGATAGTTTATATCTTATACATTTGAATTTTTGTTTGTCCGTCTTACCTTAAGTTACAGATTAGTAGTTCACATTGATGGACTGTGACCTTGCTTGTTTGCAAAGATCTGACACATTAGTTGTCCTACAACAACAACAACAACAACAAAGTCGCAAGTCCCAAGTATTTGGGGTCGGCTACATGAATCTTTTACTGCCATTGAGATTTAAAAAAAGGCATATGTTTAGTTAAGTATAGAATACTTAAATATTTATTTATAATTTTTATTAAAAGTTTTTTAGGTCTTCCTCTATCTCTCCTCGTACCATAGCATTAATCGTTTAATCTCTTCTCATACTATAGCATTAAATCTTTCAATGCTGACCATTCATTTGTTTTTATTCGGTAAGACAACTAATGTGTGACAACTGATGACACATTTGTTGTCCTACCGAATAAAAATACATGAATGGTCAGCATTGAAAAAGTTTGTGCCACACATAAGGCAATTCTCACAAGAACAATAAGTTCATTTCTTTTTTACTGAAATCATATTTCAGCTAGTTTGAATGTACCAGTTGCAATGGTCCCGTGATGACCGAACTTTCTCAAAGTAGTGAAAATGCAGATCTCACTTGTGATCCCCTCGATTTGTTTGCCAATGTTATTCTGGTGCATGTTACAAGTTCTGTTAGATTCCTAACATTCTGGTCATTATTTTTTTCAGGGTACAAATAACATTATCAGTGAGTCATAAGTTCTGGTTGAAGTGTCAAAGGCACCTTTTGGATGCATTCCGACTCCAGTTGTGGTCTTGTACCAGTAGAGTTTCTCTTGCAGCTGTGATTAGTTAGTTCATTTGGTGAGTCGGGTAATTACTTGATACGCCATCTTGTAAATCTCTCAACAGTTTTCGATGCTTCAAAAGCATGTGTAGTGAACAGATAAGATATATATAGTTTCCATAATAATATAATCGTTATTTCATTCTTTTCATTAAGAGGAATCACTCTGTTAAATCTTGCTTGTGTGCTCCTCTTGTTGCTTTCTTTATAGTTTAGCCCACAAAATGATACAGAACATTGGAATTCTCATTTCTTCCAAGTTCATGTTGGAAGTGGATTGGATTGTATTCATTCATTATCTGCCTTTTAACCGTCTCTTCTGAGTTCTCTCTGGTGAAGCTTCATATTTACACAATGTTAAAATCTTTATTTTGGTATACTTATCCTAAATAAATGTTTATTCCATTACTTTCATTTGGAGAGGAATCACACTGTTACTGCTGCTTGTGTGCTCCTTCGGTTAGCTTAAAGAGTTTAGCTCACAAATTGATACAGAACTTTGGGATTTATTCTGCTACCGGTTTCTTGTAGGAAGTCGATTATATTCATTATATGCTTCTAATATGTTACTACAATTAAATAATATGATTGCCATCATCCTTCAATTTGATCCGTAAACATTTGGTATTAGATTCATTTATATTCATTTATCACTTTACATAATATTAGATTCGCGTTGGTAACATTTGGTATAATCTGGTCTGATTGGATGATTCGATTCATTAATTTGAGAGGCTTTTTTTTTTTATTAGACATTCGATGGATTAACTAGAGAAGTAACAATTTGTAGTTTGGATTCTCTCTGGTGAAGCTTTTCATAATTCACAACCGGGGAATTTTAGACCTTTTTTCTTTTGCAGGGTATTCAATTAATTATTGGTTTGATGTTCTCTGAAGTAGTCGATATCTTTCTTTGTCTGAATAGTATATATAGTGTTTCATATCATTTGTGTTAAAGCAAATATTAGGGTATATAGATTTCAATTAAGAAAAGTAATAAATTATTAGAATAGCATATTAAATGATAAATTTTAAGAAATAATTGTAGTAATCGTTATTTTTTTAAAAAAACACTTATATTATTATTATTATTATTATTATTATTATGCCTGGGATTTATCGAGATTTTCACATAAGATTCAATCGGTATTATCTCTTCGATGATTATGGAGAGATTTAAATTAGACACTTTCAGTAGAATGAAGAAATAAAATAAAATAAAAAAATATAATTGAAAAAAAAAAGACACAAGAATTATTATTGTTTTTATTCATAAGGGTCATTTAGGACTCTATTTATTATTGTACTTCAAAAATATCACAAGGTTGCGCAATTTCCCATAAGTTCTTCCCTCATATAATTATTACATCTGCCCGATTAATTAAATAAAAATAATAAGTTTCTTACAAAATAATTCCCAATAGTATGTTTATCATCAGCATGGCATCACTCACTAAAGATTAGGGCTCGTTAAAGATCGAGAATGTAATTAAGTTTTTTTTTTTTTCATATTAACCAAACGAATTTAGCAACTTCAATTTTGTGAGAACAGATGACATTATGCAGAATCAAAACGAATCCATAAAAAAGAGAACATTCTGTGTCAACAAATTCATTTGCCTCCGTAGTTGCTCGGAATAGCTTTCCAAATTCTATTTTGAGAAATGTCAACCTTCGAAATTGGATTCTTTTCTTTGGTTTAGACAAACGAGCTTTGACATCAAATATTTGCAACACCGATATTAATATTGTCATTGTCATCAATAAACTCAAATATGTATAAATATATATATATATATATATATATATTTGAGTTTCTTAGATTTTATGTCTAAATTGTTGCAAATATCGGGAGTGGTCGTAAGTCGTGATGATCGAACCATTATAAATTCGATGTACGTTTCTTTTTATGCTCTTTATTGCTATTCCTTTTATGATGTGTGGTGTGGGAGTGTATATATTTTCTATAACGCACGATGTAGAAGTGCATGAATATATTACTATTAGGATCGTAATGTTATTGGGGTGAATTAGCACTTTTGAAAAGTTACGATTTAAAAATTCGTTCGATGAAAATCAATATCGAAAGTGTGCTTGACTTAAAGTACGAGTAAGTGTAATAAACAATTAAATCAGAAAGCAACAACAATGAAGAGCATAAAAGGAAACGTACATCGAATTTATAGTGGTTCGATCATCGAATTTGTATATTTGAGTTTCTTAGATTTTATGTCTAAATCATTGCAAATATCGGGAGTGGTCGGAGGTCACGATGATCGAACCACTATAAAGCTCTTCATTGCTATTGCTTTCTGATTTAATTACTTATTACACTTACTCATACTTTAAGTCAAGCACACTTTCGATATCGATTTTCATCAAACGAATTTTTAAATCGTAAATTTTTGAAAGTACTAATTCATCAGCAGTGTCGTTACGATCCTAATAGTAACATATCCATGCACTTCTACAACGTGAGTTATAGAAAATATGTATACTCCCACACCACACACCATCATATATATATGTATAAAATATATTATTATCATAATTCTTAGATTTTATGTATAATATATATATATATATATATATATATATATATATATATATATATATATATATATATATATATATATATATTCATATTTAGCTCATACTTAGCTCGTGACAATCATCTCATTCAATGCATTTTTTCTAAACTATATTATGCATATGATAATTTATTCAACTACTATTTTATAAAACTTATCCTTACCTGATTGAACTAAAAAATGAATATGTCAAAGAAATATCATATTCCTTAAATCGAGTACCGTTAGTAAGCGATACACCTATCAAATTAGGAAATTAGGAATATAAAGTCATGAGATGCATTAATTAAGAACCATACCTCTTAAATTATCGATTTATAATAATTTATTACAATAATCTATAGAAAAAATCTCTCATAAAATAAACTATAATTAACTTGAAGGTTTATCTAGATTCCACCATCAAATATTTTAATAATTTACTCTATAAGCAAATGACTAACTAGCATAAATCAAACCATCATACAAAATTCTATGAAAAAAATTTACTTCATTATTCTGACCAAACGATCTTAAATTATCATAAAATTTTATAATAACTAAAAAACATTTAAAACTAAGTACACACCAAAATTCAGCTTAAGATTGAATCATTTGGAGACTAAACTATTCTCCTAATTCAACTATAAACACCTATTCTCTTTTGTTGAAATTGGGTTGGGATTGTCTGAACATATGAACCTCATATCTTGGAGGACAAATGTAGTATTCACTCAATTCAAAATCTCACAAAACCTTAAGAAATTTTTTTAAAACATATCAAAAGGCTAGAGCCTAATTATATCACTAAGTGGGTCAATTCAGCTCAAATAGACCCCCTTCTCAAAAATAGAGGATTTTGAGTATCTTAGATTAAGACAATCACAACTCTATACACCGATCTCATATTAAGATAATAATAAATGTCTTAGAACCATAAGAGAATTATACAAAACATATCCAAAAATAAAAAATAAATCCGAAGTCTAGGTTACTCTAAGGTAGCTAAAAAGATCAACCTATAATCTATAAAATTGAAACCCTAGGTATAAGGTTTTTCTTATCTCAATATTCCTTAAGAGTTGGGGTTTCCTAGCCCCCATAAGAAAAGCTCAGAAAATGATCGAAGAAGAAGAGAAAAGATTGATTTATTAGGTTGATAAAAAGGATGAGACCAAAATAATATAAAGATTCTTAAGAGGTTGCCTTGAGGTATATAAGGTTCAATTACATTAGACCTCATTTCAAGTTTTTTTTTTTTTTTACTAATATAATTCTAATATCACAGTAACTTTCATTAAGTTTAATTTTGTTTAATAAAATTGATATCTTTATATAAACTCAAAATTAAATCTCACTTACGTACCTCAACATTTAGTATAATACTACTCTTTTATTTGCATCTCTATTTAATTTTTAATTACTCTATCCAAACTTAGGTAACTTACTATCCTCTATATACATAAGGTTTAAAACTTAATTTTTTTTTTAGTCATGTTTAAACTTATTCAAACCTTGAGATTTACTTAAGGTCAATTAAAATTCAATTGTTACTTCTAGTCGCTATATGCATGTTTATTATCATAACCCAACCTTATATTCAAATATGTTAACACATTTTGGCTTATTGTACTATGCTTAAAATAAACATTAATGCTTATGTATGCTCAACTAACATTTCGTAGATAATTAAGAATGATATTTTTGAAAAATATATATTTTAATCTTAAAAATTAAAAATAATGATATTTTTGAAAAATATATATTTTAATCTTAAAAATTAAAAATATAAGCATATCATTTATTATATTTATGGAACATGGACATCCAGATTATATCACTAAGTGAGGGTAACATATACATATTATTTGTGCTTTTATTGGTATGCTAGTTATAGTTCAAAATGTGTGAGGCTCAGGCATTGTAATCCTTTCCTCCTAATAAAAATTTCAATCTCAAAATTCCTTACCTGAATAGCTCCGGAGATTTTTCTCGCATCTCTTGTTCTTTTTCCCAAGATGCTTCTTTTATTGCCTGATTCCTCTATAGCACTTTAACTAAAACAATCTTCTTATTAGGAAATTCTTTTTCCTTTCTATTAAGAATCTATATAGCCCGTTCGTCATACATCAAAATTTTATCCAATTTTATTAGTTGTTCTTCTAGGACATGCGAAGGATATGAAATGTACTTCTTCAATATTGATACATAGAATCCATTATACACCTTTTCTAATGTATAAGGTAAGGTTAGTTTTAAGCCACATCACCAATTTGATCAAGAATTTCATATAGTCCTATATATCAAGGGTTTAGCTTGCTTGTCTTCCCAAACCTCATAACGTCTTTCATTGGTATCACATTTAAGAATACTTTATTGTCTATTTTAAATTTTAAAGGTCTTTTCCTGTTATCGGCATAATATTTTTGCTTGCTTTGTGTTACATTCGAATCTTTTCTACTACTTCTATCATTTCTCTTATCAAATCTGGCTCCAAATATTTTCTTTCACTCATCTCATCCCAATGAACAGGTAATTTGCACTTTTTACTATATAGTACATCAAATGATGTCATTCTAATGATTGTCTGGTAACTATCATTGTAAGCAAATTCTATCGAAAGTAAATATTTACTCCATGACCCCTTAAAGTCTATGACACAAGCTTTTAGCATATCCTATAATATCTGAATGATTATTTCTAATTGACCATCTATTTAAGGATGAAAAGAAATACTAAAAACTAACTTTGTCCCTAGTGCCTTATGTAGACTCATTCAAAATCCTAATATGAATCTAGAGTCTCTAACATAATAGACACCAACATGCCATGAAGTCTAATTATCTCTTGGGCGTATAATTGAGCATATTGATTAATGAAATATTTAACACGAATAGATAGGAAGTGAGCTATCTTAGTCAATCTATCCACGATGGCTCAAATTTCATCATATCCTTTGTTGGTCTTAGGCAAACCTATAAGAAAATTCATTATGACCTCTTCTCATTTTCATTGGGGTATTTGCAATAGTCTCAAGGTATCTATTGGCCTCTTATGTTTGATTTTGATTTGTTGACATGTGAGACACTTCTTCAAATTAGAACATATCTCTCTTTATTCCTAGCTACAAGTAGTGCTTTTCATATCCTTATACATCTATGTTGTTCCAAGATAAATTGAGTATAGAGATGAGCATGCTTATGTTAAAATTTCTTACTTTATGCTAGGCTCCTCTAGTACACAATCTACCCCAAAATCTGATTACCCCTTCATCAATATAAAAATTATTTCTTTTTTATACCTCCTTCAATTGGATCAAATAAGGGTCGTTAACTTATAACTCTTTAATTTTTTCTAAAAGGATTAGTTGTAGTGAGAGTATTGTCAATCTCACAATTAAATTTTTAAGGATCATCTCATATTCAAATTGGTTGACTTTTTACTTAATGCATCAACAACTATATTTGCTTTCCAAGATGGTAATTGATCATATAATCATAATCTTTTTGTTGAATCTCAGATTTTGACGATGAAATTAATTGATGAATTTATGATCCAATCCATGTTTTGAGAAAAGTGATGTAGGACTAACTACAATCATGAAAAGAAAAAACAATTAAAGTAGAAGAATCGAACATTGGCCAGAGTCAAAGATCGAACATCTAGTTGAAAGAATCGAACGTTACACCAAGATTGGATGTTGCGGGAGTCAACATGTCGATAGATCGGGCGAAACGCCGAAGGTTCGGACGATGTGCTAGAAGTTCATTGGGAGTTCGGATGAATAAATGACATGCTAGACAATTGAGATTGCTTGTATTGTAATTGTTTAAGTCTTAATTATTATAGTTAGGTCTTAATTTGAGTTAGTTTTAGAAGTAATCCTACTAACTCAAATAGAGGCCAATTGGGCTTGAATCGGGGCTGAATTGGGCCTATTAGTTGGCCCATTCAGTGACCTAGAGCCAGATCAAGTAGTGGCACCACTAGCGTTGGTGGCGGAATCGCTTAAGGCTCGATCTCCTAGGTAGTGTTTGGGTGGTGGTACCACCAGACTAGCGATAGTATCGCCTAGCGCCGGGCGGTGGTACTACCCAGACACAATCTTCTAAGCTATGTCATGCGATCGTACTACTCAGGCTAGCGAAAGTGCTGCCAGAGCAAGGTTGTCAAGCGATAGTACCACCCAATATAGGCGGTGGTAACGCCAGTACCCCAAAAACACGGGATGAGACCATTTTTAGCTCTAATTTTGAAACCATTTGGGGCCTATAAATATCTCACTCATCCTTGCTCAGTTAACATAAGAACTGAGAACGAAAAATTATGAAAATGTTATTGTAATCTTATGAGAGTTCCACTCCTCTTCTCCTAAGTTAGATTTTTGTTTAAGGGAGGGGTGAGTGATTTGTAAAGATTATCTCCTAAACCTGTAAAAAGGAGAAATGGGTTGTAAGAGAGTAGCTGATCTTCGCTCGTTGAAAGAAGATCAATAGTGGAAGTTGGTGGCCTTGACGGAAAAGGAATCGAGAATGAACGTAGTGACACGGACTTAGCTGGTTTTGCCTAAGTCGTGCGGCACCCTTGCGTGTCCGTCCGCAAGGGTCAGCCTCCCCGAAGACTCCCATTGTCCCTTAGGACCAACAAAAGAGAGAACAGGCAAAAGAGAACGCCTCAATTGGGATCCACAAGCAAACATGTCCGAAAAACACTTCATAGACAATGCAAATTACAAACAGACTTTACAAGCTCTGAACAGTGGCACAACAAAGGGTAAAATGGTCCATTACAGATCGAAAAGCTCTCGCACGTGTCCACATGACACAACCTTTATTTACAAGCCTAAAGAGGCCACCAACCCAACTAAAATGGGACTTATAAGCCTTCGGCCGCCCCTTTACATTCTGTACAGGGCATGAACATGCCAAAAGACACGGACACACATAAGCATTACATCCAACGTCTTGTTGAGAAGTTTGTTCGTGACATTCTCCCCCACTTATCCCTTCGACGTCCTCGTCGAAGCCTTTGTGAACACTGCAACTCTTCGCCTTTGCTGAGTCTTCAATATTCTGCTCCAGCTGCAATGCGCCTCCTGACTCCCAGCTGCTCTCCGCTGCTGTTTTTGAGTAGTTGAACCTTTGATCCGCCATGCTGCTTCAACTCACCAATGACTCTGACTCTGGTGTGGGGTTGGCTGAGTTGTGTTGATCCTCGTTGATTCCTGCGGATCCACCAAATGAAGGAAAAGACCAATTCTTACTGCGCCAGTTTCTCAAAATTTCCACATGCTGCTTGAACTGGGTGGATGCTTGTTGGAGCTTTAACGAGCATCGCCTCGCAAACTTCTAAAGTTTTGGGTCCTTCCTCCACAAAATCTGCTCATTGACTCTTCTTTCAGTTAGTTGTCGCATCCAAGTAGGTTCGCATCACTTCCGCTTTCGATTGGCATTTCGTTGGGAAATGAAGCGGACAATCTACTCTCAGTAGCACTGATCACCGTTGGTGAGGATTTGACAACTATTGTCTTCCATTATCTTCAAAGGGTCTTTGAACTTATGCAGAGCTCCTCTGCTGGATAGATAAGAGAATTGGGGTACTCGGTTTCGCCCATTCTCTTAAGAGTTGAGAAGGCAAAGGTTACTTAACTTCGCCCGCCTCCTCGAGGTTGTACTTCATGCATCGAGCTGGTTATTGGTCTTCGCCCGCTCTTTGCTCACACTTCTGAAGCACTTGAAGTGTTTGCACTCCTTGCATTGAGTTAGTTACTGTGATTTCACCTTCTCAATGCCATCGAACTTCTGGAATGCGGGAAGTTTTCACCCCAACTTGGAGTAATTCTCTGATAGATGAGGTCGCCTCTGGGATTGTACCGTCTTCTCCATCAACCCTGCCGCCTACTCCACTGAGTAGCAAAGGTACAGCACCGCGTACTGCCTGCTTCGTTCCTTGGTCATGCACTCTTGCATGACCCGAAGTCCTTCACTTACGGCTATCTTGATGAGAAACTGTTGACACCGGTCTTACGAAGTTTCTTGGCCTCTGCCCTTCAGCCTTGTCTCGGTACTTGGAGATTGCCTTTGCATGCTCCACCTCCTCGGCCCCTTTCATGACCAAACGCTCTCCCTCCGTGAGAGCAAGGGATCAATGACTTTCACGGAAGTCCCGCCTCTGCGGTACCATGGCGCTGCAATGCCCATGGCCCTACTATCCGTCGCCTCGCATCTGCATCCCTTTTCTTCACGATCAGTAGACATGTCTCCGTGGCACTCCTCTGAGTCCACCTCCATTCTAACTGATGCTTGATTTTGGGTAGCTAAGTCCCTCTGGACTCGTCGTCGCTTCCTCGCCCCTTTCGACCCCCTGCTTCAACACCTCTGTGTTCTCCAAGCAGCTCCTTCTGGTCGATGGAAAGACAGACTGCACTCCCATGCATGGCCTCTGCCATCGCATTGTAGGGTTTGCACCGATTATGTTCTCCATAGCTTCCTTGGTAGCAACGTTCGCTTACTCGGCCTTGTCCTCTGACTTGCCGGGCTCCCTTAAGCGAATATGAGCTCTGGAGCAGTCCAACTCTTCAGCTGCTTCGATCATACCTCTGCATGATCAAGTCCCTCCCATGGAACTCACTGGTACTTGCATTCGAACTTTTTCCTTGGTGGAACCCAGCCCCCATATGCCGATGACCAAGGTTTTCATCCGATGCAAAATTCGATGCACGCCCGGAAGACCCGCCTCTGCGGTACCATGGCCTTCACTCCTTGAATCCATAGCCCTTCTTGCCGTCGTGTTGTTCACCGAAGTGGAGCTCCCAGTAGCTCCCGATCATACCTCCATATGATCTCATCCCTCACGGGACGAGTTGTGTGTATCGCATTGCCACGAACTGTTCCACCACGATCCGCTGCACCATGTCGCCTCCTGGTGACATCTCCATTGCATTCTGATCCTTGGGGAATAAACTCGAATTGTGAACCCTCCATGTGTGGCCTCTGCCAATACATCGCCGGGTCTCTTCCACCTTCGATTTTGTTCGCTCCTTCGGCAATCGATCTTCATCCACCCACTCTTGGGTCACACCTAGATGAAGCACCGCTCTAGGACAGTCCGTCGCCTAGTAGCTCCCGAAGTCCGCCGACTTCGCTATAATTTGTGCACCATTGCCTGGATCCTGGGCCTCTGCCCCTACCAGCACAATCTCTGCTGCGCACCGCTTCCTTCCTAGCAACTCGAATGGCAACACTGTGGCATATTCTTCAAGAGTACCCGCCTCTGCGTCCTCTTGCCCCGTGCTAAGGCCTTCTGAACTCAACTTCGCCTCCGCAAATTGAGTCGCCTTAGTTCCTTCATCAAATGCTCCACCGAGATAAGGTGCATGTGTCCCGAAGCTCCCTTCGTCTTTGGCACCATGCAAGATGAGTCCGCTCCGTCAGAATGAAAGACCCATGGAACAACATGATCCCACTCTTGCCTCTGCAAGAGTTCATGTCCTTGACCTCTGTCTAAGGAAAGCACTGTGCCTCTGCTCCATGTTCCAACTTCTATGCTGGCTTCCTCCATGCGGCTTGGGTACTTCGCCAAGTTACACCCAAGTTGCTCCGCTCCTCGTTTCTACATTGAGTCGATGGTGGCCCTCGCGCCCACCATTCCACGGGTCAGCCCTCCCTTGAGTCCGATCTCCACATCGACTCCAAGTGTGCCTTCATTTAAGTTGCTTAAGGTCGCTCCCCCACTTGATCTCGCAATGCATCCACCAATGCATTCTCTCGAGCGAGATCATGCGACAACTCCTTGCCGCTTGCTCAGTCCATCGAGCTTCGTGGAGTTGTTGTTTGTTGAGGTACTCCTCCTCAACTTGTGAGGTCCGTCTCACAGGATTCTCCCTCTGGAGAGCCGGAACTTATCCCTCCTGGATAACTGTCCCATTGGAGAAACATCTCTCTTCGTTTCGGAGACCCCCATCCCCTTGGACTACTCCGATCTGCTGAACAAACTGTGCATTGTTCTGCCTCCTGCAAACGCACTTGCTAGATTGCGACTCCCCGTCAATACAGCCCCCACTGCACCCCTCAAGGTCTAGCAACATGCTGAACTCGTTGCACACTTCAGCCTCCTCCGGACGTATCCTTCGCATGCCGAAGAGAAAGTTTCAATGCTCCATGGCGCCGAGTCTCGGCCGCCTTGGGATGGCCACGGACATTCCATCGTCCGCATACAAGCCCATGCATGAGTACCAAATTCTTCGAGTTAGCAATTCCCCTCCCCTCTGTGAGCTTTGCATAACTCTTTTGGTCGTTGAGCAACTCATTCCACCTTGGATGGTCTCATTCTTGCCAAGCGCCTCGCTTGCCTAGAGCACCATCAAGTATAGTTGTCAACGTTGAGCCGTAGCTCAAACTCAGCCACCCCAACCTTTGTGTGCTCCAAATTCTTCCAAGCTTGCCTGTTCTCGTGGTGCCTCTTGCGCGAAGGGTTGGCCATTCCTCTGAATGCCAATGTCAGATGCCCGCTCCTTTGAGCGACTCTTTTCCCTACATCTCCATGCCCGTTTTCCCCCAAACGGTCGCGCGTGTGCTGACTGCCCTCAACGCAGCCCCGCTAGGTCCCCCACGTTTGCATGCTAAGTGTTTCTATGAGTGCTTGTCCCGCTCTGATACCATATGACACGGACTTAGCTGGTTTTGCCTAAGTCGTGCGGCACCCTTGCGTGTCCGTCCGCAAGGGTCAGCCTCCCCGAAGACTCCCATTGTCCCTTAGGACCAACAAAAGAGAGAACAGGCAAAAGAGAACGCCTCAATTGGGATCCACAAGCAAACATGTCCGAAAAACACTTCATAGACAATACAAATTACAAACAGACTTTACAAGCTCTGAACAGTGGCACAACAAAGGGTAAAATGGTCCATTACAGACCGAAAAGCTCTCGCACGTGTCCACATGACACAACCTTTATTTACAAGCCTAAAGAGGCCACCAACCCAACTAAAATGGGACTTATAAGCCTTCGGCCGCCCCTTTACATTCTGTACAGGGCATGAACATGCCAAAAGACACGGACACACATAAGCATTACATCCAACGTCTTGTTGAGAAGTTTGTCCGTGACAGTAGGTCACGATGATCGAACAACTATAAATCCGGTGTGCTCTCTTCTTTGCTGTTTATCTTTATTGCTTACTAATTTTGTTACTCACTCCACCTTGCACTTACTTTAAGTCAAGCACACTCGATATTGGTTTTCACCGAACAAGATTTTGAATCAATGAAAGTTTCCCAAAAGCACTAATTCACCCCCTCCTCTTAGTATCGATTTTAATCCTAATAGTTGGTATCAGAGCTACGTTACTCTCGGTTGATTTAATACCCAAGAGAATGGCCTTTACTAGTAATCTAGAGGGTCACTCTATTACTCGTCCTCCTATGCTCAATGGGACGTACTACACGTATTGGAAAACTCGTATGAGGATTTTTCTGATTTCTATGAACCTTGATTAATGGAATATTATCAAATATGATTTTCAAACACCCTATAAATCTATGAATGAATGGAATGACTTTGAGAAAAAATCATTTTCCTTAAATGCTAAAGCTTTGAATGCTTTATTTTACGCTTTAGATAAAAATAAGTTTAATCGTGTTTCTATATGCAAAACTGCATATGTCATTTAGCATACACTTGATATTACACATAAAGGCACAAGTAGGGTTAAAGAGTCTAAAATCAATCTTTTGATATATAGTTTTAAATTTTTTCGAATGAAACCAAGTGAAACCATTGGAGACATATACACCCGTTTTACGGATGTCGTGAATGGTTTGAAAGCTCTTGGCAAATGTTTTTCTAATCTTGAACTTGTAAATAAGATTCTAAGATTTCTTCCAAAAAGTTGGGATCCGAAAATAACTGCAATACAAGAGGCAAAGGACTTAAATGATTTTCCACTAGAAGAACTCATCGGTTCATTGATGACATATGAAATGACTTATTTGACATATAACAAACATGAGGACAACCTTCCAAAGAACAAGAAGGTTATTGCACTTAGAACCAAAAAGATCATTCGAGCAAGAGCTCAAGATGACATAAAACTTCTTACAAAAAAAAAAATTCAAAAAGTTCATAAAAAAGAACAAGATTAAATTAAAACAAGAATCTAAAAATGAACCAAAAAAGGACACAACCACTTGCTATTAATACAAGAAGCCGGGGCACTCCAAGGATGGGTATACAAAACTAAAGAAGAAGTTTCCAAATAAGAAGAAAACATTCAAGGTGACATAGGATGAATTAAGTGCATCCAAAGACGAGGAGTAAACTAATGAAGGAGAGGTAGCGAATTATGCTATAATGGCCCTCGACAACGAGATAAGCAACTCAATCGAAATCCATTTACCTTATAATGAATTACTTAATACTTTTTATGATTTGTTTGATAATTTTAAATTATTTAGTAAGAAATATAAAATGATAAAAAAGGATCATGCTTCTCTTTGTAGTGAATTTAAAAAATTAGAAAATGAGCATGACAATTGCATGTTAACTCTTTGCACTAAGTGTGGAGAGTTAGATTCACTTAAGAAGGAAAATATATTACTATAACAAAAATTTTAAAAAATTAAAATTGGTAACAAATCCTTAAGAAAATTTAAAATTGGTAACAAATCCTTAATATATTTTAAAAAAATTAAAATTGGTAACAAATCCTTAATATATTTAAAAAAAATTTCCTTGCTAACAATGGTCATGTTCATAGAAAAGTCAAAATCAATTTGGTGAATAGCAACACTCAAGAAAAACTAACTATATTTGTTAAAAGACCAATATTACATGTTTTTTCTAAAAATAAATGTAATTTTTAAGTAGAAGTAGACATTATGCTTACAAATATTTATTTAAAAAATATAATTCGTATAAATTAGTTTGAGTTCCTAAAGGAATCATAAATAACTCAATGCCAATAATCAAGATAGGTAGATCTATTCATGAGGGACCCAAAATTAAATGGGTACCTAAAAGCAAATCACCTTTCATGTAAAAATAACTACAATCGAAAGCTAAGCAAAAATGATATCTTGATAATGGATGCTCAAGGCATATGACCGGAGATCCAAAACATTTCACAAATCTCACTAGCCAAAATAATAAAAGAAAGATCATTGGAATTAAAATGATTATTAACAAATAAAATCTTTTGATGAAGATGTTTTATTTTTTAATGTGTTATTGATCTTTGTCATGACAAAACTTGTTTTTCGATTTTAAACAATGACGCATGGATTTGACATAAAAGAAAGGCATGCTTGTATAAAATCAATCATATAAAATTAAACAAAAAAGGGGAATGCATTTTTATTGAAAATTTCTCTATCTCTAAAGCTTTTTAATTTTTCAACAAGAAATCCTTAGTGATTGATGAATCTATTTATGATATTTTTAAATCTCTTGAACTGAGAAAGTGATTTTAATAATTTGACAAAATAAATTTAAATGAGTTTTATTCAAATCATGATTTTGATTTCTCGATATTTATAACTTGAGATTGTATGAATCAAGATCTCTTACTATTAATTCTCATATGATTCTTTTTATCAAGAATATTTATCCAAATGAATCATGACTTTTCTATTGATTTCTTGGTATTCATGATTTTTTTGGAATCAATATCTCTTATTATTTGATCTCTTATGTTTCTTTTTTTACTAAAGAGGAAATTTATCCAAATAAACCATGATATGTCACTTAACTTCTTGATGATTACAACTTGATTTTTATTATGTACAATTCATTTGTATCTATGGTTGTATACCTTATGTTATGATTAGAGCATTGATGTAAAAAAAAAAAAATTGTATCAATGTATTCTTCCCTTCTTTTTGACAATAGCAAAGGTGGAGAAAGTCTTGCACATCTCAAGAAAACCAAGAGTGCTAGCTTATCCATATCAAGAAAACAAAAAGTGTTAGCTTGTACATCTAAAAAAGAAAAAATTACTATCTTGTACATCTCAATAGAAACAAAAAATTTGCTAAACTTCACATCTCAAAAACTTACTAGCTTGCATGTTTTAAAGTGATGTAAAACTTGCATGTTTCTCAAACTTGCTAGTTGCACTTTTCTCACTATTGTTGATGACAAAGGGGGAGAACTAATGATGAATGATTTGAAAATTTTAATGTTTTGACATCATGCATGTTATAACCAAAGTGATGATGACTTGTTTTGGTATTATGGATGTTATGCCTAAAGTGATAATGGTATCATGAATGTTATGCCTAAAGTGATGATGATTTGTAATGTTTTGAAATTGTGCATGTTATACCTTGATGATTTGAAACTATGATGATGCACAATGTATGAAATTTTGATATGACATGATCACTATGATCAAAGTTGTTTCACCTGAATTCAAATGTTATTATTCTTTTTGAATTTAAGTTTGCTTTATTTAGATATGACATATAAATAAGGGGAGTTAAGGTTAACTCCATTATCAATTTGTTGTCATCATAAAAAATGGAGAGATTGTTGAATGTCGGATTTTGATAATGAAACCAATTGATGAATTTATGATATAATCCATATTTTGAGAAAAGTGATGCAAGACTAACTACGATCATGAAAAGACAAAACAATTAAAGCAGAAGAATTAGAAGTTAGGTCGGAGTCAACGATCGAGCATCGGGTCAAAAGAATCGAACATTGCGCTAAGATCGAATGTTGCGGGAGTCAACATGCCGATAGATCGAGCGATACACCGAAGATTCGGATGATGTACCAAAATTTGATTGAAAGTTCATCAGGAGTTCAGATAAACAAATGACATACTAGACAACTGAGTTGCTTTAATTGTTTAAGCCTTAATTATTGTAGTTAGATCTTAATTTGAGTTAGTTTTGGGAATAATCCTACTAACTCAAATAGGGGCTGGCGGTGGCACTGCCATGGCTAGCGGTGGAACCGCTTGAGGCTCGGCCTCCTAGGTAGTGTTTGGGTAGTGGTACTATCCAAACTAGTGATAGTACCGCCCAGTTCTGAGCGATGGTACCACCCAGATAGGCAATGGTACCGCTCAGACACAGTCTTCTAGGCTGTGTTAGACAGTCATACCACTTAGACTAGCGAAAGTATCACCGGAGCAGGGTTGTCAAGAAGTAGTACCGCCCAGTATTAGTGATGGTAGCAACCAATATTCCGAAAACCCAAGATGAGACCGTTTTTTGCTCCAATTTTGAAATCATTTAGGGCCTATAAATGCCCCACTCATCCTTGCTTAGTTAACACAAGAACTGAGAATAAAAACTTGTGAAAACACTATTGTAATTTTATGAGAGTTCCCCACCTCTTCTCCTAGGTTAGATTTTTGTTTAAAGGAGGGGTGAGTAAGTAAATAAGTAAGTAAATATGAATAAGGATAGTGAGTAAGTGAATCAATAAATAATGACAATGAAAAGCAAGAAAAGTATACAAACTGATTTATAGTGATTCAGTCATCCCGACCTACGTCTACTCTTGATTCCTCTTCCCTCGAGGCCATTGGCTTTCACTATCGATCTTCTTTTCAACAAATGAAGATCAACTACCCTTTTTATAACTCTTTCTTCTTTTCAAGGGCTTAGGAGAGAACCTTCACATCTCTCTTTTACAAAAGACCTCACACCTCCTTAGTATAACCTATAAACTCAATGAGAAAGAAACTCAATAATTTTCAAAAGAGTTTACATACTTCAAATCATAAGTTTTCGTTCATGCACCAAACAAGTATGAGTGGGGTATTTATAGACCCCAAATGGCTTCAAAAATAGAGCCAAAAATTCAAATCCTCGAGTTTTCGAGGTATTAGCAATAGTACAACGTAGGGCGACATTACTATCGAACAAAGCCCAAGAATCTAGGCTTTGGCGGTACCACCGTCAGCCTAGGAGGTACTATTGCTACCCTAGGTGATCCCACTGCCAGCACTGATGGTACTATCGTTGAAACTCCCGGAAAAGCACAACCCATGCTTTCCGGCTCTCAAGTGATACCATTGCTTGGGCCAACCTTAGGTCACCGAATTGGCCTTCCAACAAGCCCAATTTAGCCATGGTTCAAGTCTAATGAGCTTCTAATTAAGTTGGAATGATTATGACCCAAAATCAACTCAATTAGACTCCAAACGACTTCGATCAAGACTTAACAACTCTAATTACAATCATGAAGCCTTCAACATATTGTCCGACATATCATTTGCTTATCCGGCACTTCGTATGAACCTCCGACGCATTGCCCTTTCCTTTGGCATATTGCTTGATCTATCGGCATGTTGACCTCCCATAACATTCAATCTTCTTGGCGCAATACACGATCCTTCCGGCCTGATACTTGAACTCATGACACGAAGTCCATCTTTCGACACGTCAACCAATCCTTTGACTCAATGTCCAGTCTCTAACATGATGCTTTCTGGCCCAATGTCTAATTGTTTTGTTTCGACAATTTGCCCTTCGATAGTTCGAGTCCATGATTGAAGTTTTTCTGCATTACTTATCTTAAAAACATATTAGTTATAAATTTATTAATTAATTTTATCATCAAAATCCGGAATTAAGCAATAATTATTTTTCCTTCAAGAAACTCAATGTTTTTCTTAAATGTTATATATGTTCTTCTTTAGAGTGTGAGTATATTAAAATATCATTAATAAAAGTTATCACATATCCTTGAGTGTGAGTATTTGTTTTTAGTAATCACAATATTAAACTCTATTAACCCTAAAGATTAAAATCCTACCCTCTTCTTATTATGGTCAATAAAAATATGGTGTTTAGACAACTAGTTCATGCCTAGTATAACATTAAAATCTTATACGTTCAATATTATTATATCTATAATTAATTCTTTGTCGATAATTTAAATTTGACAAGATCTCAATCCTTGACCTAGATACATTATATCCCTTAATGGAACAACTATGCAATACATTACATTTAGTGCTTTAGATGGGTTGCCTAGTTCTTCCACGCAAGCTAGTAATGCAAAAGAATACATGATGTTAGAATCAATTAATGCATACAAGGAAATATCATAAATAAATATATAACCTAAAATTACTGATGGGCTAGGCTATAATTCTTTCTTAATCATCACAAAGACTTTGGTACTATTCTCTATTCGAATGAGATTATTATGTATTTGCTTGCTAAATGTCTTGACTTTTCACATTGAAAACAAAACATTTTACCTTTAAGATATTCTCCTATATAATTCTTTCCATATTCAGGACAAGTGGGTCTTTGCACCTAAGCTAACTAAGAAGACTAGGATGTCTAACCCACTCTTCCTTTTGTGGACGTTTGGGTTGCCCCTATTACTATCCTTGACCTATGTGCTAGTTTCTTTTATTGCCCAGAATATGTTATGGGCCTTATTGTCAAAAATAATATTCTTCCTTGGCATATCATGGCTGCGGCACTTTTGTTGGACTTAAAAAATTGACCTACTCTACCTCCAAGATCTTTTCTACTACTAGGGAATAGGAAATATCTTGGATATTCATTGTCATCTTTACATCTTGATAATTTTTTACTTTAAGTCATTATAAAAATTAATCAACATTCAAGATATTAGTGCTCACCATATAGGTGCAAATTGGAATAACTTCTCAAACCTTATGATGTAATCCATCATAGATTGGCCTTCTTATTTGAGATTAATAAATTCTGTCATTTTAATTGATCGATAGATTATACTAAAATACTTTTGGTAAAAGATCACCTTAAATTTTTCTTAGGTCATTTGTTTAGCATATGTAGTCCCCTTTCTTGCATCCCACCAAATTCAATCTTCCTATCTGGTGGCAATCTAGGAAGGTCATTTGGAAATACTTGAAGGAATTCGCTCATAACCTGCACATCCCTTGATTTGACTTTCGGTTCTACTCTAATATCAATCATATTTGTCAAATATCCTATGCATCTACCATTGAAAAGTCTTCTTCCTTTTATCGTTGAGATATAAGAGATTACCGTCTTTTTTTAAAACTCTACTAACCTTGGAGGTTAAAATACTACCCTCTTTGTATTGTAATCAATGAAAGCATGATATTTAAACAACCAATCCATACCCAATATAACATCAAAATCTTATATATTCAATATTATTATATCTGTAATTAATTTTTTATCAACAATCTGAATTGGATAAGATCTCATGATGGAACAACTATATAATACATCACATCCAGTGCTTAAGATGATTTGCTTAGTTTTTCTACATAAGCTAGTGATGTAAAAGAATATGTGATATTGAAATCAATTAATGTACGCAAGGAAATATCACAAATAAATCTCACTTGAGATTATTGATGAGCGAGCCTCTACTGCTTTCTTAGTCATCACAGAAACTCTATTTAGTACTATTCTCTATTCTAATGAGATTTTTATGCAGTTCCTTACTAAGTGTCCTGGCTTTCTATACCAAAAACACAACCCTTTACCTTTAATATATTTCCACGTATGATTCTTTCCACATTTAGGGCAAATGGGTCTTTGCGCTTGAGCTAACCGAGAAAACTAGGATGTCTAACTCACTTTTCCCTGTGTAGGGCATTTGGGTTGTTCCTATTGTTGTCCTTGACGTAGGTATCATTTTATTTTGTTGCTTAGAATATGTTGTGGGAGCCTATTGCCAAAAATAACACCCTTCCTTGGCAAATCATGGTTGCGACACATCTGTTGAGCTTGAAAAATTAATTGTTTGGCCTCCTCTACGTCCAACGCCTTTTTCACTACCAAGAAATATAGAATATCTAGGGCATTCATTGTTCTCTTCATAATTTTTTTCTCTTGAGTCCTTATATAAATTGATCAACCCTCAAAGCATTAGTGCTAAGCATGTGAGGTGCAAATCGAGATGACTCCTCAAACTTTCTGATGTAATCCATCATCAATTGGCCTTCTTGTTTGATATTAACAAATTCTACTATTTTGGCTGATCAGTAGGCTGTACT
Source organism: Musa acuminata AAA Group (assembly GCF_036884655.1). Taxonomy (NCBI): domain Eukaryota; kingdom Viridiplantae; phylum Streptophyta; class Magnoliopsida; order Zingiberales; family Musaceae; genus Musa; species Musa acuminata. Next base: position 2,567,101 of record NW_027021349.1, on the reverse strand, counting down.
GAAATACTTTTGGTAAAAAATTTCTTTGAACCTTTCTCATATTATTTGTTTAGCATCTACGGTCCCCCTTTTTACATATAAGTTATTTGTTGTTTGAATCTTGTTATTTGTTTACAGTCCCCCCTTTTATATATAAACTTGTTTGAATCTTTCTCGTATTATTTGTTTTGCATCTACAGTCCCCCTTGTTTGGCTCCTCAAACTTTTTGTAGCATATAAGTTACACAAATAACTTTATATTCATTTGAAATTCTTACGTACATAAAGATTCTCTTAATATTTTTTATCCACTCCTTAGCCATTAGTGGATTTGCATCACATTCTAAGATTCGTAGATCATTCTTTCTAAATCGCTCACTTACTAATTCTACAATATCATATCCTCAAGTTGCTGCTAGCACCATCTGTTGTCCGCAGGCCAATAATTGTTTCAATCATTTATAGATTGTCTCTCCATCAACTCTATTAGCTTATTAATCACAATATACCTTTGATCTCCCTATATGAATGCCTCTCTATCATTAGGAATCTCCTTCCGAACATTACCGAAACTATTAGCTTGCTCTTTGGTTCACATGATATCTTCCTAATTAATCCCAAGCTATTCACACACTAGTTGCCAAGTATAAGAACATCAAATAATACTGAAAAATTATTATAACTTAATTATTAAAACTTATAAGATATTTAAGTATGATGTTCCATGCAATTTGCAAATATAGAGTCTATAAGACTCATGACCTACTTTTAGTTCCACTCATACTCTATATGCATTATTAAAATAGAATGTCATATTTCAATTTTCATTACTGATAGAAATATAGTAAAAATTAGATAATTTTAAAATTAAAACATGCTAACTTACTAAATAAAATTGATTAAGTTTTCTCATATACATAGTATTTTTGACACCTATACATAATTACAACATCTAACCAAAAGAAAACACAAATATAACATGTCTAAAATTTATATACACAAAATGCTCAGAGGTCATTGTCCATATCTGCACTGTGGTATAGACTTGCACATGCTCACTTCCCTACCCAATCAATTGGGTGGGTTACTAGTATCCTTACTTGTAAAATATGGTATATAGTGAGTAGTCACTCAATAAGTAAAATTTTTTATAACTTTATTCAGATGAGCATGGATCATATCATGTATATCATATTTTAAAATTATTGTCATAAGATAATTTGTTAGGATCAAGAGCACTAAGAGGGGGGGATGAATTAGTGCAGCGAAAATTTTTCAGCGATTAAAACGAAAGCTGCGTTCGTTCGATAAAAACGATTTCGATGTGAAAGCCGATTCTAAGATTACTTTAACTTGAGATTAAGCGAGATGACGTTAAAATAGATCTACGAAGGCAGTTTACAGTTTATGATGGAAAGCAGAATACAAGCGCAAAGTGAAATGCGAAGTTCGTACTATAAAAGCCGATTTACGTCTAAACGCAGATTTAGAAAGTTCTGAACTTAGAAACTTATTCGTAAGATCGCAGAAGGCAGTAAACAGTTATGATTGAAATCAAAACGTAAACGTAAACTGAAATATGATGATCGTACGAGAAAAGCCGATTTACGTCTAAACGCAGATTCGGAAAGTTCTGAACTTAGAAACTCGTTCGTAAAATCGCAGAAGGCAGTAAGCTATTGAGAAGTTTGCAGTGAAGGTAAAATGCTCAAAGAAAATGCAAACCGAGATTTAGAGTGGTTCGGTCAATCTAGACCTACTCCACTTTTGGCTTCCTCCACCGACGAGGTCACCGACGTCAACTAGAGGCCTTCCTTCAATAGGCGAAGGCCAACCACCCTTTTACAGATTCACTCCTTTTGACGGGCTTAGGAGACAACCCTTACAGAAGTTTTCTCTCCTCTCTTTACAACTCAACCTTTGAAGAACAGAAGGAGAACTTTTAGCCTTTACAACAGTTTTGAGCTCTAAGAATCACAGAAAGATATCAAGATTTCGAGTGTAAGTTGATGCCCTTTCAGTGTTGAATGGGTGGGGTATCATTATAAAATTATTAAACATGCAATTTTCAAGAAAATTAAATAAAAAAGAAAAATGCTTTATGAAAAGCATCATGTAATTTCAAAGTAAATTAAAGGCATTTTGATTACCTCAGCGTCGAAAGGCGTAAAGGCGTAGTTTGCCACCTCGCCTTTGTTGATTTTCTCCTCGTCTTCGGAGGAGCTCGATTCATCTCAATTTTTGTTCTTCTTCTTGCGTTCAAAGCAAGTAGTTCCGTTCTTTTTACTTTTTAATTTTTGTTTTATTTGTAGTTTAAGTTCACCATCACTTGAGCTTATGCTCGAGTGGTCTTCAAATGTTCTATGTCCCAAATCCTTCCTATTCTTTGGAAGGTGGTTCTCAAGTTCTTCACGTGTATTGCACGTCATTTTATATGTGATCAATGAATCAATTAGTTCTTCAAGTGGAAAAATATTTAAATCTTTTGTTTCTTGTAAAGCCGTTACTTTTGAATCCCACTTCTTAGAAAGAGAACGCAAAATCTTGTTCACAAGTTCAGAATTCAAAAAACATTTGCCAAGAGCTCTTAAACCATTGACGACATCCGTAAAACGGGTGTACATGTCACTAATGGTTTCGCTTGGCTTCATTTGAAAAAACTCGAAATCATGTAGTAAAATATTAACTTTCGAGTCTTTGACTCTACTAGTTCCCTCGTGCATGATTTCAAGAGTGCGCCAAATATCGAAAGCCGTTTCGCACAAAGAAACCTGATTGAACTCATTTTTGTCCAAAGCGCAAAATAAGACATTCATAGCCTTTGCGTTTAAAGAAAAATGCTTCTTCTCTAAATCCGACCATTCGATCATTGGAAGAGAAGACTTCGAAAAACCATTTTCGACAAGATTCCAAAGTTCAACATCCATAGAAATAAGAAAGATCCTCATTCGGGTCTTCCAATAGGTGTAGTCCAATCCGTTAAACAACGGTGGACGAAAAACCGAAAAGCCCTCTTGAAAGCCATGAAGAGCCATTTCTCTCGGGTGTAAGTCCGAAATGAGAAATACCGGGCTCTAATACCAATTGTTAGGATCAAGAGCACTAAGAGGGGAGGGTGAATTAGTGCAGCGGAAATTTTTCAGCGATTAAAACGAAAGCTGCGTTCGTTCGATAAAAACGATTTCGATGTGAAAGCCGATTCTAAGATTACTTTAACTTGAGATTAAGCGAGATGACGTTAAAGTAGATCTACGAAGGCAGTTTGCAGTTTATGATAGAAAGCAGAATACAAGCGCAAACTGAAATGCGACGTTCGTACGATAAAAGTCGATTTACGTCTAAACGCATATTTAGAAAGTTCTGAACTTAGAAACTTATTCGTAAGATCGCAGAAGGCAGTAAACAGTTATGATTGAAATCAAAACGTAAACGTAAACTGAAATATGATGATCGTACGAGAAAAGTCGATTTACGTCTAAACGCAGATTCGGAAAGTTCTGAACTTAGAAACTCGTTCGTAAAATCGCAGAAGGCAGTAAGCTATTGAGAAGTTTGCAGTGAAGGTAAAATGCTCAAAGGAAATGCAAACCGAGATTTAGAGTGGTTCGGTCAATCTAGACCTACTCCACTTTTGGCTTCCTCCACCGACGAGGTCACCGACGTCAACTAGAGGCCTTCCTTCAATAGGCGAAGGCCAACCACCCTTTTACAGATTCACTCCTTTTGACGGGCTTAGGAGACAACCCTTATAGAAGTTTTCTCTCCTCTCTTTACAACTCAACCTTTGAAGAACAGAAGGAGGAGAACTTTTGGCCTTTACAACAGTTTTGAGCTCTAAGAATCACAAAAAGATATCAAGATTTCGAGTGTAAGTTGATGCCCTTTCAGTACTGAATGGGTGGGGTATTTATAGGCCCCAACCCAGTTCAAATTTGGAGCTCAAAACTGTCAATTCCCGGAATTTCGGGATCAGGCGGTTGCACCTCCTGACTGGAGCGGTTGCACCGCCTGGCAGAGCTCGAAGACTGAGCCTCTAGGCGGTGCCACCTCCTATCTGGGGCGGTTGCACCTCCTGCCAGAGCTCGAAGACTGAGCTCAAGCGGTTGCACCTCCTGACTAGGGCGGTTGCACCGCTTGCCAGAGCTCGAAGACCGAGCTCAGGCAGTGCTACCTCCTGTCAGGAGAGGTTGCACCGCCCAGTCTCGCTTAGAGACTGAGCCCAGGCGGTTGCACCTCCTGGCTGGGGCGGTTGCACCGCCCAGTCTCCCTGGGAGACTTAGCCCAGGCGGTGCTACCTCCTGGCTTGGGCGGTTGCACCTCCCACAGCAACCAGGGTCCGAATGGGTTGATCCATTCGGCCCAATTTGGGTTTTTCAGGGGCCCAATTGCCCCAAGATTAAGCTAATGGGATCACCTCCCATTTTCAACTTAATCATTAGTGCTAACTACGATAAATCCTAAGACAATTTCTGCAGCTTGCTCCGGTGCGTCAATCGCTTCTTCCGGCGAGTTTCCGGCGAACTTCCGTCGATCATCCGATGAACCCTCGGTGATGCTCCTGCGGACTTCCGGCAAACTCCTGGACTTGCGACAATCCACTTGGCGAGTTCCGACGAGCTTCTTTGGCAAGCTTCTGGACTTCTCGGATTTGTTCCCGCAGAACCTTCGACGACTGTCCGAACTTCCGTCGAGCTCTCGGACTCCCAACGTGATCATTGTCATGACTCTGGCGTAACTCCTGCTGCATGTCTTTCTTCCATCGTAGTTAATCCTGCACACTGAAAACAAACACTTCGATCGAGACAATTAATCCTAAGCAATTAACCAAGTTGTCCGGCATGTCATTAGTCCCTCGACGCTTCGTCCGATTCTTCGGCGCATCGTCCTCTCCTGCAGCCTATTGCCCAATCGGCTAGTTGACTCCACAACTCCGATATCCTTGGCACAATACCCGCTCTTCTTGGTACGATGCCCGAGTCCACGGCCCGAAGCCTTCTGTCGATACGTCGACCGATCCACCGGATCGACGTCCAATCTTCTAACATGTTCCTCCGGCCCAACATGATTTTCCTGCTTTAATTGTCTCATCCTGATCGAAGTATCCTGCGTCACTTAAAACGCAGATTAAATCACAAACATACATCAAGTGGTTTCATCATCAAAATATGAGATTCAACATAATTAACAATAAACACTTCATCCTATGACTTCATTAGTAAGCATAATCCTATTATATATCATATACAAAATAAAAAGATAAAATTCTACATTGAAATAATTCAGAAAGCTTATATGCACATGTAGGAAACAGATTAAATTCATTGACTTTCACACCCCATATCATAAGATATACGTGTACTCCCACACTGTACGTCATCATAATATGTACATACAATTCTACACATGTCATAATATATAGGTACACTCCCATATTGCACGTTATAATATATGCATGCACTCACATATCGGATATCATAATATATACGTACACTCTCCTATCGCACATTATAAAATATACATATACTCTCACACTGCACATCATAGCATATACATGCATTGCACATCGTAACATATCTATGCACTCTCACACCGTATGTCATCGAAAACACGTGCACTCTTATACCGCTCGTCATCATATATGCACACGTACAATACATTTTCATCACAATTCATAGATTTTTATTCTTACAATATATATATATATATATATATATATATAGCTCATGCCTAGTTGATTATATCATTCAAAACATGCTTTCTAAAATATATTATACATATAATAATTTATATGATCACTATTTTGTAATATATTAAATTTATACTTATCTAATTGAACTCAAAAATGAATATACCAAGAAAAGATCATATCCCTTAATGATTGAGTGTGTTAGAGAGTGATATACCTATCAAATTGGGAGCATAGAGTCATGAGATGTCTTAATTAAAAACCCTATCTCTTAAATTATCAATTTATAATAATTCATTACAATAATCCTTATAAAAAAATTGATAAAATCCCACATAAAATAAATTATACTTAACTTAAAAAATTTATCTAGAATCCACTGTCAAATTTTCTAACAATTCACTCTATAATCAACTAACTATCACCAATCAAACCATCGTACAATTTTACAAAGAAATTGTACTTCAATATTCTAAATGACCAAATGATCCTAAATTATTATAAAATTTTGTAGAAAACTAGAAAACATATAAAACTAAGTATAGATCAAAATTCAACTTAAGATCGAATCATTTGGAGGCTAAACTACCCTTCTAATTCAACTACCAATATCTATTCTATTCTGCCGAAACTGGGTTGGGACTATCTGAACTTAAAACCTCATATCTTGGTGGATAAAGATAGTATTTACTCAATTCAAAATCTCACCGAATCCTAATAAAACCTTTTAAAATGTATCAAAAGACTAGAACATAATTATATCCCTAAATGGATTAATTCAGCTTAAATAAAACCCCTTCTTAAAAAATAGAGGATTTTGAGTACCTTAGATTAGGACAATCATAACTCTATGCACCGATCTCACATAAAGATAATACTAGAGGCCTTAGAATTATAAGAGAATCATACAAAACATATCCAAAAATCAAAGATAAATTCAAAGCTTAGTTTACGCAAAAGCAGCTAAAGAGATCATATTATACTCTATAAAATTAAAACACCAAGTATAGCAAGGGAATAATTGAGTTTCCCTTACCTTAATCTCCCTGGAAACGAGGTTTCCTAATCTCCATAAGAAAAGCTCAAAGAATGGCTAAAGAGGAAGTGAAATGATCAGGTTAGGAAAGAGGATGAGATCAAAATAATAGAGGTACTTAAAAGGTTGCCTTGAGGCCTAAGGTTCAATTTAATTAGACCTCATTTCAAAATTTTCATTTCATTTCTTTTATTTTTTTTCTTTTATTAATATAATTCTAATGTTCCAACAACTTCTATTGAGTTTAATTTGGTTTGATAAGATTGACATTTTTTATCTAAACTCATTTTTAATCTCACTTACGTATCTCAACATTTAGTATAATTTTTTTTTATTTATATCTCTATTTAATTTTTAATTACTCCATCCATGCCTAAGTAGTTTATTATCCTCCATATACATAAGGTTTAAAACTTAAATTTCCTTACTTTAATCATGTTCATACTAATTCAAACCTTGAGATTCACTTAAGGTCACTTGTAGTTGATATATACATATTTATTACCATAATCTAACCTCATATTTAAATTCACTAGCATATTTTAGCTTATTATGTTATGATTAACTTAAACATGAACGCTTATGCATGCTCATTTGAAATTTCGTAAAACACTAAGAATGATATTTTTGAAAAACATATACTTCAATCTAAAAGCAGAAAATGATCATATCATTTATCATATTTATGGAACATAAACATCATAAATCATATCACTAAGTGAGAATAACGTATATATATTATTTATACTTCTATTGGTGTGTTAGTTTTAGTTGGTGAAACTCGGATACTATATATTTTACTAGTGAATCACATTCCCAAAGGACATCAAAGCTAAGATTATTCCATCTTGAAAGCTCCCAGATAAAATCCATGCTATTTATGGACAATAATTATGACCTTTAATATCAAGGAGTCATTTGGCTTTGGGGGGAAGAACGACAGAAACGCAAGAAAGGAAGGCAAGTAGACATGCAAAGCATTGCAAGAAACTTAAAACGGTTCCATGTCTCTAATTAATAGGAGAAAGATATGTTTTACTTCCACATTACATATCTCATTGCATTAATCTTATTATAGATGAAGAAAATGTAGGCCAACGGTTCCTCTTTTTTTTCCCTCAAAATGTGCACGAAGAAGATGAAACAAGTGATATCAGAACCTGAAGAACAGAAGCATGAAGGTTTCTTCACGCAATCTGAAAACAAACAGAAAAAGACGTGTAAATATCATATAGCTTTTGAACTGAACTACGACATATGAATCTGAATTCATAGTGAGAAACCATAATAATATTTTACCCCAAAGCGCTTCTTAGTCCTCATCAGCAGCTCCTGAGGATCACGTCTAGTATGTGTGTAGGCATCAATCTTATTCAATTCCTAAAACAACAAATAAATTGTTCAGTATATCTATAAGGAGGTGGTATAAAAGAGTTGGATTATGCATACTTGTTTACATCCTAGTATGGGAGTACCAAATATGTTACAAAGCAAGAAGTCATATTCTCATGGGTCTTTTCATATTTCATGGAGCGTTAGACCTTCCTTTATCAAGAAAACCTTATTATCATAGGAGAGGAGACATATACCATCTAGTAGCTCTAATGTTATGATTCTGCATACACTTTTTTTTCTTTCGATGTAAAGATATAGTACATACATAGCAAGACTAGGTCAAATGGTAAAATTAATTCATCCAGGAGCACCAAAGACTACAAGTAGAGTTGGTATAAACTAAGAAAAGGCTTAACAGGGTACACAGTTTAAGGAAGATAGATCTCAAGTGACAAGCTTACCAGACAAGGGTAAGATAGGAATGAGAGGTTATACAAATGAAGAAAAACAAACTTAACTATGTAAAAGGAAACAGAAACCTGAGAATAATTGCTTGCAGATGTAGAATTTTACTGAAGATGGCTATAAATTTAATATTTACAGTTATACAATTCAGTAAAGCATAGTATTAGTTTCTCTTTTGTACACCAACTAAATAAAAACTCTCAAATGAACATTGCAAACAGATAGTCTTCTAGTTTCATGTTAATTAAATCAGAAGTTTGATTTATTGCATGTAAAAGAATCTTCTTGTTACAGAATTGCAAAATGAACCAAGTAGTTGACCATAGGGAATTGTCACACCACCTCGAACAAATTGGTATGATGAGAAAGATCACACATTATAGAGCATTCAAAGATCAATATGAGCATGGAACTACCTCAATCCACAATGTCAGCTTAGGCCTTCCTTTGGTGATATCATAGTTCTTCACCTCCTCAAAGAAGGTCTGGAATCTTTCAATAAATGGAGCATAAGCAATATCAACCTAAATTACACATTAGGAAAAATATAAGATTAGAATAACAACAAGATCACCATATAAAAATGACAGAACTTAGTCATGACACACTACAAGTCTTGATGCAGAAATATCACCTATACAATCTCAGAAAAGAAGCAAGCAAATAATGAAAATTTGCTCCCCAAATAAAGTATCACATATTACCAAACATAACAGTTAAAGCACCATGAAATGAATAACATGTCACACATGCCAATTACCGAAACTTGATATTATCACAAGTCTAATTCTCTCCATATGTTTATGTAGAACAATGTTTTGTATTTTTTAAAGACATCAATCATGAACAGTTTTAGATTCTTAGTAACTAACTTAAAATTTAGCAAGCTGACGAAGTGCCTGAATTTTAGCACTAGTAAGTCAAGGAACCACATAAGAACATGTTTTGGAACTTAATTCTGTGACAATGTCAAGCATGCACACTACAAATTGGAGTTCTCAAAGTATAAAAAAATTATCGCTTTACATATATTTATTAAGATTTCCAGAAAGATAAATCAAACTTAAGTTTTATATGGATTCTTTTGGAACAATGAAATTACTAAACCAAAATTATGGAGGAAGTGAAAATAAAAATCAACAATACTCAAGTACAGATTTCCAAACTCTAGAAAGGTGGAAAATCAACCAAACAAGTAATGAGTTATGGAAAGTATCAACAAAGATAATAATTGACACTGATATTTAAATAGGCAGATTAGGGATTAAGACAGAACAATATGGTAATCAGATAATATTCTTTTACTACTACAATTTTTAGATGTTAGCAACAAATCAAATTGTACATTGTCAGTTATTCACCAAACATGTAGTTCAAAGCACACGACTGAAAAACTTCAAGCTATGACGTAGCCCATAATTGTAAATGGTAAAAGATATCAGCTGAGATATAAAACTCATTTACAGATTTAGCAACATGTAAAACATGCAAATCAGTAAAGATTAATATGTAGTCTGAGATTTTTCTTAACTTTCTTCCATTCTGATGATAAATAAACAACAGCAAGGCAATATAATACATAAAAAAATCGACTACATGCAGTTACTCACCAAACTAAATTGGCCAAGGAAAAATGGCCCATCGTCAAATTTTGATAGGGCATCTTCTAACTTGTCGAGGGCAGCACCTGATACAAAACAGGTCTTGTATAGATCAGTGCTTAAGCATTTAATTTTCTTTGCCCAAGTAGATGATAGAAGTTAGGGGATAGTTTTTATCTAACCAGCATCATCATCAACATCCGCATTAGAAGGCATTGCACTGTACATAGCTTTGTTAAAGGAATCATTGTAAGACAACAGCTCCTCTGCAAACTGCTGTTTCGCAGGGTCCTGTAATTTTCATGATGGAATGTAAACAAGCTTGTAACATGATGTGGCATTCCTCTCATGACAAATATCAAGGAATCACTTACATCGGGCAGCAACGCTGGCCCTTCAAAATATTTGTCGATATACTTCACCAGATCAAGACTCTCTCCTTTCACCTTGTTATTATGCTCCAACGATGGCACCTTTTAAGCGACGATTCACCACCTTAATACTACTTCCACAAAACATATCACCAAATAACACCATAAAGTAATCAAACCTTATTTGCGGGATAAACCTTCTCCTTGTACCAAGCGGGCTTATTTTCCAGATCAATAGGAACCAATTTAATCTTTTCCTGCACTCCCTGCTCTTCAAGAACAAAAAAATTGTCATGTATTTGGTATAACATCTTCCCAAAAATCTAATATTTATATATAATTAACTGAAAAGAGAGGGTCAAATTGACACTCCTAAGCTTCTCGCATCTATCCAAACAGTGAAAGAAACAGAAGATTACCTTATAATTCCTAGCAATCCAGGTGCGTTGCGCATATGGGCATACATAAGATATATACAACCTTCAAGAACAAATACGAAAAGAAAGCAAATCAAAAGCTTTGATCCGAACAACAACATTTGCCTCAAATCGAATGCTGGATTGATCGATTGGCTACCTGGTGGTGCCGTCGAAGATCGCAGGTGGCTTCGAGGTCGAGTCGAGACTCGGAGGCAGTACCTCCTTCGCGAAACTGCATCAACATGACTCCATTGTTCAACAAAAACTTAATCGAATCAAGGGCATGAAGGAAATGCATAGGATTTCGATGCTCACCCAGCTGCAGCTGCCGCCATCGGCAAAGGCTCTGAAGTATCAAGAACTTTGTTGGTAAAGCTCAACCTCGACCTCCCTCGATACGAGGACAGAGTGAGGTAAGTAGAGACTGGTAGGGATTAAGATCGAATGGTGAGGGTAATTTAGACTTTCTATCTCCTGTAATTGGAATTAATCGTAAAAATTATTAATATCTTGATTTGTTGATAGAGGAGTAAATAATTTTATTTATCTGTTTGGGAGATGATTTTACGATTTTATTCTCCGAAGCTTATGGAATCGTTAAGAGAGAGCGAAGCAGTGACCAGAGAGATGTGGTGGAATTACCGGATCGGGTTTCTGTGGTGTGCTGCGCTTCCGTCGGCAACGTTTCGGATGAGATCCGCGACTCCCAGCGGCGTAACGGAGGCGAGGAATCTGCCCTATATGTCGTCCTGATTCATTCATAAATTCAAATATTTCAATAGAATCTTGGGCCGGATCCGAGTTTACTTCCGTCAGGAAACAGGCCGGCCTTATCAGAAAAAGGTCAAACTCAACTTATGTAAAACGGGTTAATTATAGATTAACTCTTTTCTACTTATTAGATAATTTAATGAGTTTTCGAATATCATTCTAGTTAATCAATTTTAATTTTTCTTTCATTGTATCGTATCACTTTTTAGGATTACTATTTTTCATGACTTATGAAAATGATAAGAAATATCTTCTAATTTTTATGTTTTAAATATACCATATAATCATAAAAAATCATAAGTTTTCTTTTCCTTTGAGATCTAAAAATTACCGATTGTTGTTATTCTAGGAGATCATTAATAACAACATCAATATCATGTGAAGTTCATCAATATTATTTTATTATTTATCATCATCAATTCTTTCAATAATTTGAGGACCAACAATCTCTCAAATTGGAAATGATAAAGAAGTATTAACATGTATATTCTTGATATCAAAATTAATTTTTTAAGATTTTTTACTCCCATTAATTTCATCATTTTTAGAAATCTTACATTATCATATTCGACTATTTTCGTACTATAATTAAGATAATAAAATTTTTATCTCTTGAATTTTTTGGATAATTAATAAAATATTTAAAAATAATTCTTAGATCTATTTTTTTTTTCATATGAATTGAAGACTCTTATCTCTACAAGACAAACCCAAATATTCCTATTAGTCCATAGCTCAAATAGAGTTGATTGAATCGAAACATGTTCAAGATATATGTATAGTTATCCTAATAGCTTCACCTCACATGAATTCAAGTAGGGAGGAATAGTTCATCATGCTTCTAAGATATTCATAAGAGTATGATTTTACTTTTAGTAACAATATTCTACTATGATACACCTGGTAAGATAAATTGAGTACAAATACCTCGCCTTTTTAAAAATCTAATAAAATGATCAACATTCTGATTGAAATTATCATATATATCATAAAATTTATCACCCCTATTCGATCTAATAATTTTAATTTTTTATCTAATTATTTGTTGATCTCATTTATGCACACCTCAAGAGGACTAATAACTTGATACTTTTCATATATTAGATATATATAATCATATATGGATAAGTCATATATAAATATAATAAAATATCTTTCTCCATAGAAATATGAAATTTAAAGTGGTCAACATATATCAGTATGAATAATCTCAAGGAAATCTTCACATTTTATGGTATTTTATTTTGTATGTTTAGTCTATTTTCTCTTAATACAATCTATGTAAACATCAAAATCAACAAAGTCTAAATTTTCTAAAATATTATCATTTACTAATCTTTCAATTCTTTCATTGGAGATATGTCATAAACATCTATGTCATAATATAAAAGATTTTTCGTTATTGAAATAATATTTTAATATAATATTTGATTGTAAGGTCACTAATGATTTTGTAAACTCAAAATTCAAATTAATTCTATACAAATCATCACATAGAATTCCAGAACTAACTTTTATTAAATCATAAAATATATTAAGTTTACTATCAAAGATAATATCCTAACTCATATAGAGAATCATCTCTAAGTACAGGCTATAAGTTCTCATTGCTATCCCTTTTGTTTTAAGATAATTTTTTATAATAAAAAATCTTTTTATATCATTAGTAAAATGAGTTAAAGCAGTAGATTTAATCTATCAAGTATTAGAAGGAACCTCTATAATATTTGATTTAAAATATATAAAAGTCAAGTTTATACTTTTCTTTTTAAGTTAAGTCTTGCGATTAATGCAATATCTTTTCACATATCCTTTCTTGTTTCAAAACAAGTACTCTACAATGAAGTTTTTCTTTTTATAAGTTTATATAGTAATAAAAAAATTAGTAATTTATACTTCAACTTTATTTTATTATTACTCATTGAGTATTATCCAAAATATTATGAGTCTTTCCTATTTTAATTTTAATTCTTAAAAACATATACTAGTTAGCTCATTTAAGTTTTATTTATCTTTAATTTTATTATAGTGAATTTTAAATGAGCTAAACTAAGAAGAAATAAAACTAAGAATTAAATATATGAGAAAGGACTCAATTACATTTATGTCTAATGTTTGAGTTTATAACTTTATTAGTCATATATATAATCCTGAATTCCTCAAATACTATCATACTAAATTTTAGTCAGTTCTTTCATTAATATATCAGATAATGACTTATTAATAAAATAAGATTAATCATTAAATATTCTACTACGCTAGTTATAAACCGTAATGAAGTCTAAATATTATTAATAATTATATAATATTGAGTATTTTAGACCTTTTCAATCATTTATATCAATTATTTATTCCATAGAACTTTTAGTAGTTATGTCTACGATCCTTTTAACTAGTTTGATCAAACTTTAACACATCCAATATAAATTATATATGCTCAGGCTATTTATAATAATTTAATTCAAAAAATATAGAAATATTTATAAGAATACAATGAAGTATCATTTTAATAAAATAATATTAATACTTTGAGTATTTTAGTAAATATTAAATTATTGATACCATCTTTATTTCACCTTTTATTTTATTTCTAGTGTTCATATAAAATTATTTATATAGGACAAGTATCATTTTTATAGAATAGTATTGCTATCTTTGAGTATACAATCCTAAACTATAAGTGTATCTAAAACTGTATCATTCTATCCCTATCACACAATTATTGGAAATAGATTCTTCTTAAGTATCCTAATTATATATGTCATTATGAATATTATTTTCTTAATATTGTTAAGAACTAATTCTTTAGTATAGTTTCATAAGTTATCGATCTATGTCACTTTAATGATTGCAAGACATACAATAATATAAAATAAATTTTAAAATATTATACAAATAATAAAAATATTTATTATAATTTAAATCTCATAAATCTACCATCGTATGCCACTTTCACAACTACCAATTAGATAAAACTTAGAAATATAAGTTACAAATAATATTAACTAAGTACCATTTAATCTAAATTATGTTGAAGTAATTGAATAATAATAAAATAATAATCATAATAATTATTGAATATTAATTAGCATAAAGAAAAATGCATATGATAATTATAATTATGATAAAAATAAATAATATCTTTATATAAAAAATAAATAATATTTCATAATTATAAACATATTTTTATGAATAACCAAACAAATATCTAAGAATAATAATTATATTTTTAATGATCACATACAAAATTTTATTATTATATCATATTAGAAAACTGTAAAAAAGATATGATTTATATTTTTAAAAAATTTTGTATGGAATCCTAAATTAGACCAATCAATCATATTTAATTGGGCAAGTCTAGAATTAGGCTACCCAAATTAGGTTTATAAATTTAGCCCAACCATCCACCTAATTATGGTCATCAAAATTAAAGTTGATTAAAGTAAAAAAATTAATCAAAAATTAACTTTTTTGAATTTGATTAAAACTTGATTAATCAAATATAAATCTAGCCAAGCAATTAAAATATAATCATGATCAAGTCTATTCAAAATATTTGATTAAAATAAATCAAATTAGTTAATTTTATAATTGAGGATACAAGTTAAAAAATTTTAATATCTAAGGAGCAAAACTATAATTTTTCTTAGGATATATAATGAAAATATATAGTTTCTAAAGGGTGGCATAAATTGAAATTAAAAGGATTTATAAGGGTAATACTATAATTTTAAAAATAAAACCATAATTCTTTTCTTCCTTTTCCATGGTCATTGCGCAAGGCCATCACAGTGTGCGATTGTTGATTATGGCCACCACTTGTGCGCTACTTGTGACTATTACTTTAAGTGATAACTATTCTTACACTGTCTATCGGTGGCCTCACCATCCTTGTGATACAATGCCCACATGTACACATCACTCGATGACTCCCCATAGTCATCGCAGCATGTAGTTATGCCTACGCCTCTGCTTACACAACTGTTAGCCTTTGGTGTCCAGCACAATGGTCGTAGGCGGTTTGCAAGCGACGATTGTCCTTACACTATCGATTGATGACCACACCAGTTCTCGTGCTATACTAACCATTGTGCCCATGCACGATTGTGCACACACGCCACCCATCGAACCCTCACGATCATTGTGGCATGCAATTGTGCCCACGCTTTTACTTGCATAGTCATAGCCAGCAAATGCCACTATAGTGACATTATTATAGTCACCATAGGCAGTGACACTATTGCAGCTACCTATGACCAATCGTGCATATGGTTACTACTAACCTTTGCACCCCAAGGCACTTCCACTACATACCATTGTTTGTGATTAGGCTAGTGACCATCGAAGGTTATTGCCCTCAATAATACTATCGCTAATAGCAAGCTGTCGATAGTGGTCCATCAAAACCTTATATCCAAGCAACAAAATAGTCAACATAGGAAAGCAGATCGACAAGATAGATGAATTGTTCAAGCATCATAAATTAAATTGGATAATACTTTTTCACAAGCAAAGGATGCTAACAAACATATCTAAATACAAAATAGATATGATATATTTTTATGATCTAAAGTATTTGATTTCAAAATATGACTATAATACCAATTATAAGTATACAAATCATGATTATGCTATTGTTATATGAAAAATTTTAATACCAAAAATTAAAATTAAATAATGATAGATCAAATTTATAATGCATATTTTTTGATGTAATTCATATAATCTTTATTTGATCTATACATGTATTGTTTTTGGATCTAAAAACTATAGGGGTGCTGTTCTATAAAGAGAACTAGACTCTTTTCTCTTCGTATTTTTCATATGAACGCTATGAGCGATGAATTAGGAACTAAGGGAGATTAAAAATAGATATATAATTTTAATAACTAGTTAGCTTATCTCTAGGAGATGGAGATTAAAAAGAGATATGTAATTTTAATAACTAGTTGACTTATCTCTAGGAGGTCTTATCTTTTTATACGTAAGAGTAGAGAGGGTCTATGATGGTAATTAAAAGATTCTCTCTCATTAAAGTCATTTTTTACATAATCCTACCATAATTGAACATCTTTTCTATTGATTTAAAAATTATAATCAAAATTTAATCAAATTTATAATATATTTTATTTAATTAAATAGAACCGTATGCATATTTTTAGTTATCATGCCTCTTTGGTCATCATATATTTAGCTGAGAATTAACTTTCCAATTATTAACCTTCTTTTAGTGCATAAATTATTTGAGGACCAGAAAAGAAAGGCCCGGACAGAGAGGTACTTGCTTTTGGTTGACACGTTGGATATTTGTTAGCCTTTCCCTGAGATTAGAAGTCTGTAATTTCTCTTATTTCTTTGTCATTTATTAGGTTTGGACTTAGGGTGCACAATGGAACTGATGAGGAAGCAAAGAAGAAGCAGGCTCGGTTGGAACGATTCGTACTGAGCTCAAAGCTGGATACTGCAGACATGGAGAAGAAAATTGCAAGAGCAATCAGGTGACTGATCATTTTCTTTTGGTGGTGATATAAGAAAAGCATATCTTTTTAGTGTAATTTATTTTAAAACGAAAAGTTTAGTGGCCACATCTTCGTTTTAATGATGCCCAAGAACTTGAGGTTTATCCTTTGAGGAAGCAATCTGAAGATCTGGAGCTGGATGTTGCGTCTCTCTGGTTTTTGTTCCGGAAACCAATGAAAAATGAAAAGTTCATTTCCAGAAACAATCTTATGTTTTCATGAACCAAACACACACACACACAACACCATCAAATGTGATCCATTGCTTGGTTTCCAAGATCAAATGTATTATCTGGGATCAGTGGTAGCTAATGTGATTAGGTGTCTTAATGTATTATCTGGATCAATGGTAGCTAATGAGATTAGGAAATTCTACTGGAAGACATGCTACTTAATTTATTCCTAATCTCATTATTATTCCAGAGACAGCCTTGGGATGCATGTTTCTTTTGTGCTCTCCACAAAGCTTTAAACAAGTTTTAGTGTTAATGATCTGTGTCTTTAGGGTTGAAATAATTGTTATTCCTAGCAGAAACACAAGTGTTTTGCTAAAATAGAATTTTATACCTGAAAAAAAAATATAGGATCTTGGGTTGGATGAGCAGTCCAAGATAGATTGCCTCTTTTTACATAATTTCTATTGATGGGATATAAAGCGGAATAACCTTTGTATATGAATAAATACTAGCAGACCATGATATGCAGTGGAATTAAACGAAATCACAATCAAATAGAATACCAAGATATATGTGGAAAACCCCTCCAATGTGAAGGGTAAAAATCACAGGATAAACTAGAGATAATCCATTATGAGAATAATGAATATACAAATCTCAATCTCTTGCCCTAAACCCTAGCAACAATTACAAGAGAATAATTGGGATACGAGGATCATGTTATTGTCCACGATATCTAAAACCTCCCCAAGTAATCACAGCAAGAGTCTACTATAGATTTGACCTAACTTGATATGAGAACATTGCTAGATGATTGAGAACAGTCTCTCTACGTTGTCCTTGTTTTCTTCCATTTCTTTCTCTTATTTTTCTGTCTGTTTCTTCTCCTCTTTGCTACTGCGAAGATCACCACGTTGCTGCCCTTTTCTACCCAAAAAATGCAGCCACCTCCTTGCCAAAACACAGCCACCACACCCCCCTTATATTGATCTAGGGTTAGGTTAAGAGGGGGTATGGGCTGTGGGCTGATAAAGCCCATATGGGCTGAATATGGGCTGTCAGCCCAACAATCTCTCCCTTCAGCCCATAAGGGAGACTGTCTCATGACTCCTCAATGTGAAGCCATGCCGACCAACTGTCGGCATATCTCCTGTCTTTCTTTTGGTAAAGTCTTTGTCAACATATCTACTCCGTTGTCATCTGTGTGAATTTTCTGAAGCTACAACTGCTTCTCTTCAAATACATTTCGAATCTAGTGGTATCTGACATCTATATGGTTTGACTTGGAATGAAACATTGGGTTCTTACACAAATGGATGACACTTTGGCTGTCACAATGCACCACATAATTTTCCTATTTCAGCCCCAATTCTTGTAAGAATTCTTTCATCAATAACATTTCTTTGCATACCTCTATAGCAGTAATATATTCTGCTTCTGTGGTGGAGATAGCAATACACCTTTGCAACCTAGATTGCCATGATATAGCTCCCCCTGTAAAAGTAAGTACATAACCTGAAGTAGACTTCCTCGTATCTATATCTCTTGCCATATTTGCATCTATGTAACTTGTTAACACATGCGGTCCACCTCCAAAGCTTAAACAAACCTTAGAGCTCCCTCTAAGATATCTAAAAATCCACTTCACTGCTGCCCAGTGCTCTTTGCTTGGATTTGCAAGAAATCTGCTAGTGACATCAACTGCATATGCGATGTCTGGCCTCGTACATACCATTGCATACATTAAACTTCTAACTACTGAAGCATAAGGAACCTTTTGCATTTTCTCCTTCTCCTCATCACTTGACGGACTTTGTTCTAAGCACAACTTAAAGTGACCTGCAAGAGGAGAACCAACTGGTTTTGCATTGCTCATACTGAATCTTTCCAATACCTTCTCAATGTATTTCTCCTATGACAACCAAATCTTCTTATTTTTCCTATCATGGGAAATCTGCATACTCAGTATTTGCTTTGCTAGCCCCATGTCCTTCATTGCAAAAGACTTACTCAGCTCCTTCATCAATTTGTCAATTTTAGATATATCTTTCCCAAGAATAAGCATGTCATCAATATAAAGTAAAAGAATAATAAAATCCTCACTAAACCATTTGATGTATACACAATGATCTGAAGCCGTTCTTTTGTATCCATTTTCTGTCATAAATGAATCAAACTTTCTATACCACTGTCTTGGAGTTTGCTTTAGCCCATACGAGCTCTTCTTCAATTTGTAGACAAAGTTCTTTTTACCTTTGATTTTGAAGCCTTCTAGTTGCTCCATATAAATTTCCTCCTCCAAATCCCCATGAAGGAAAGCTGTCTTCATATCTAACTGCTCAACCTCCAAGTCCTGGCTAGCATCAATACCAAGAGCAACACGAATAGAAGATATTTTAACAACAGGAGAAAAAATTTCTTCAAAGTCAATACCTTTCTTTTGACCAAAGTTTTTCACAACCAATCTAGCTTTGTACTTTGGTTGAGAACAATATTCTTGAGTCTTCAACCTGAAAACCCACTTGTTCTTCAAGGCTTTCATTCCATTTGGTAATAGCACCAAATCATAAGTGTGGTTCTTCTGAAAAGCATCCATCTCTTCCTGCATAACAATTAACCACTTCTCTTTCTGCTCACTTTCAACTGCTTCCTGATAATTCTCTGATTCACCTGCATCAGTAAGCATCACATACTCATTTGTAGAATACCTTTTGGAAGGTTGACGTTATCTGGAAGATCTTCTTAACTGAGGTTCTACGGGAAGTTGCTCTCCAACTTCTTCTTGCTCAATATGTCATGTAGGTAGATCAACATCAGGCTTTACACTATCTTCTTGCACATCTCCCCCATCACCCTGATATACTAGAGGAGTAATTGGATCACAATATGCTAATCTTTCTGCAGAAGTATTGGCTGGTGGCTTCTTCTTCAAATCTTCAAAAGTTTGATCCTCAAAGAAGACTACATCTCTACTTCTAAACACCTTTTGCTTTTCTGGATCCCAAAGCCTGTAACTAAAATAATCATGTGAGTAGCCAAGAAAAATACATTCTTTAGACTTACTATCTAGCTTGGACCTCTCATTGTCTGGAATATATGCAAATGCATGACAACCAAACACTCTCAAATGCTTGTAGGAAACATCTTTCCCTGATAATACATGCTCTGTAACATCACCATATAGGGTTGTACATGGTGATAAGTTGATCACATCAACTGCAGTCCTTAAAGCCTCATCTTAAAACCTTTTAGGTAGCTTAGCTTGTGAAAGCATATATATGATATTTTCCATGATGGTGCGGTTCATCCTTTCTGCAATTGCATTATGCTGAGGTGTTCTAGGAACTGTCATCTCATGTTGGATTTCATATGACCTGCAATAATTATTAAATAATCCTGTATACTCACCATCATTATCTGATCTTATGCATTTCAATTGCCTTTCTATCTCCCTTTCAACCCTTGCATGAAACTCTTTGAAGACATTAATAACCTGATCTTTAGTCTTCAAAGCATAGGCCCAAACTTTTCTGGAAAAGTCATCTATAAAAGTGACAAAATAAAATGCACCACTTATACCAAGAACATCAACAAATCCACCAGGAGTTTTTATCCTCAAAGGACCATATACATCTGTATAAATATGGTCTAAGGCATGCATTTTTCTAGACAAAGCAGGATTAGTAAATGAAACTCTATGTTATTTACCTACCAAATAATCAATACAAGGGTTCAGATTTATACCTCTGAGGTCTGGTAATGCCTCTCTCTTGGAAAGAGTTTGCAGCCCCTTCTCGCTCATGTGTCCCAGTCGCCTATGCCACAACTCCATGCTGAAGTCTTTTTCTGTAGCATTTAACTGCTCACCATAAGCTTTAGCCTGCAACCTGTACAAAGTATGACATTTCTTTCTATTAGCTATAATAAGAGAACCCTTACTGAGCTTCCATTGCCCTTTATGAAATCTGCTATCATAGTCTTCATCATCTAGCCTTCCAACTGAAATTAAATTCAGCTTCAAGTCAACCACATGTCTCACATCCTTAAGCACCAACTTGCAGCCAAGGTTGGTCTTTAAATGGATATCACCCATGCTTATGATGTCTACTGTGCCATAGTTGGCCATTTTGACAACACCAAAAATTTCATACCTGTACGTAGTAAAAAACTCCCTCCGTGGTGTAGCATGATAAGAAGCACCTATGTCAATCACCCACTCAAGATCCTGACATACACAAGAAAAAATATCATCAGAAGGAGACAAAATCAAATAATCACCACCCTACACTATAGTTGTGATATTATCTTTTGACTTTATAGACTCCACTTCTTTTCCCTTTTTCTTGCTTTTCTTAGGTTGCTTACATTGGTTCTTGTAATGTTCTTTCTCACCACAATTATAGCAAACAATATCTTTTCTTGATCTTGACTTGCTCCTACTCATGCGTGAACTGCTTCTAGACTTTGACCTGCCTCTGTTCTCTGAGATAAGTGCCTGTGAATCATTCTGAGATGTTGCTGAACTCTTTCTTCTCAACTCCTCATTCAACAAACTGCTTGTTACTTGACTCATAGTAATAACACCATCTGGCGCAGAATTACTAAGGGAAACCACTAGTGTCTCCTAACTTTCTGATAATGAACTGAGAAGTAATAATGCCTGTAACTCATCAAGAGATATTTTCATAGAGGATAACTGGTTAGTAATACTTTGCATTTCATTCAAATGCTCAGTAATAGAAGCACCCTCTCTATATTTTAGGTTCACAAGTTTTTTGATAAAAAAAACTTTGTTGCCAACTATTTTTCTTTCATAGAGACTTTTCAACTTTTTCCAAAAGGAATATGTAGAAATTTCAGTAGAAACATGGTGAAAGACACTATCATCAAGCCACTGTCGAATAAACCCAATTGTTTTTCGATCTAACCTCTTCCACTCATCATCTGTCATAGTTGTGGGTTTTGCACTATCCCCTTGCAAAGGTCCATACAAATCTTTGCAATACAAGAGATCTTCCATTCTTGGTTTCCATATCATCCAATTGTTTCCATTTAAACTAATCATGCGAGAAACATTACTGGCCTCCATATTCAAATATAAAAATTAAATCACCAAAACCTTTGCTCTGATACCAGTTGATAGGGATATAAAGCGGAATAACCTTTGTATATGAACAAATACTAGCAGACCATGATATGCAGCGAAATTAAATGAAATCACAATCAAATAGAACACCAAAATATACGTGGAAAATCCCTCCAATGTGAAAGGTAAAAACCACGGGGCAAACTAAAGATAATCCACTATGAGAATAATGAATATACAAATCTCAATCTTTTACCCTAAACCTTAGCAACAATCACAAGAGAACAACTGGGATACAAGGATCACGTCACTGTCCACGATATCTAAAACCTCCCCAAGTAATCACAGCAAGAGTCTACTGTAGATTTGACCTAACCTGAAATGAGAACATTGCTAGATGATTGAGAACAGTTTCTCTACGTTATCCTTGTTTTCTTCCCTTTCTTTCTCTTGTTTTTTTGTCTTTTTCTTCTCCTCTTTGCTGCTGTGAAGATCACCACGTTGCTGCCCTTTTCTGCCCAAAAAACGCAGCCACCTCCTTGCCAAAATGCAGCCACCACACCCCCTTATATTGATCTAGGGTTAGGTTAAGAGGGGGGTGTGGGCTGATAAAGTCCACATGGGCTGAATATGGGCTGTCAGCCCAACATCTACAACAAAAACAATGCTAACCCAACATTGCCAATAAATAAAGAGTTGAGATCAAGCAGACAATAATTGAGGGAAATACTAGTCATATTAAAGAATAGCAAGAAAAAAAATACAAACACTTCATTCTACAAGATTTAAAAGAATACAAACAGTGTAACTTTCTACATTTTAATACCATGTAAACAAAAGAACGGCAAAAAAGTGCATGCTGTTTGCAGGTTTACTTGGATACAATGAACCATGATCATATATCCATAAAAAAGAGAATACATTTTAGTAATCGGACAACAATAAGCCAACCAAAAGAGACGCCGATGATAAGCTCTAATCTGTGACAAAGCATATCTACTTCCATCTACTCTTTCAAAGGATGGTACATACAACCTTTAGCTCATGAAAGGGTATCAACTGATTTCACTTCAACCTCCTCAACTGATCACTTTCAGATCCCCACCTCAGTTTCTTTTCGCCATCTCTTCTCGCTCGATGAGGAGTGCTGGTTGCTGTAAGCCTATAGGTGTTTGGTCTCTGTTGGTTCTCGGGTTTGTTAGGTTGTGAAGCCAGGTAAGAAAGAGCTGTAACAACATCAGCCATCAGAGGCCTCATTGAAGGCTGCTCTTGAACACACATTGCAGCAACAGCAAGTGCCTGGTATAAGCCCCTTGGAGGATACTGGCCCTGAAAAACTGGATCAGCAATCTGTCGAAATTTCATCCTGTCGTTGAGCATTGGTCGCGCCTGTAACCAAACAGCATATTAACTAGCATTACTACATCAAATAATCCAAGCAAAAAAATAACTAGATCAGAAGGAAGAGTTGAGCATTTTTCCCTTGAATAACAACAAGGCTTTTTTTTCCCTTCATCTCTTAAGCCTCAAGCAAAGAACCTAGAAAACAGAAGTTAAAGGAAAAGGCAACACTCAATGATCAGAAATGAGAGTAAACAGAAGACTGACTTCTATTTCAGGAACAAATTTGGTCCGAACTAGATATCTCAAGTCAGCTGTGATCTAGATACCTGACTGGCTCAATATTGCCTAGATCAAGTATGTTTAGAAGCAAACTTCAATCTGTCTCAAAAAGTACTGACAGAAGTTGTGCCTATAGGAATGCTAGTTGGTGTTGGGAGTCTAGTCGAGTCTACATAGGGGAGAATTGGTACCGAAACAGGAAAGAATGATAGAAATTGAACTGAACTCCCACGATGTTTTCCTCTTCATGGAAACATCAAGGTTGACATGCTCGTACTCTGTTTATGAACTTAAAAATTGAATGACTCTAATTGAACTATTTTTCATATGATGATATATATGCAATATTAACGCTAACCAGACAAATGATAGATTGGCACCATTTAAAGAAGCACAAGTAAAGGTGTAAAACAGTTCTAGGGGAGACAAATGGAAAGATATATCCATTAAAGGACAGGATCCTTACCCATGCAACAAGATTGTGCTCTTCTGCTCCTCTAGAATTGTCAATTGCCCTTCTTCCAGTTATGAGCTCTAAAAGAACAACACCAAAGCTATAAACATCTGATTTTACTGTCAGCTGCCCCGTCATCGCATATTCAGGAGCACAATACCCATATGTACCCATCACCCTGGTGGAGACATGAGTGTTATCACCTACTGGACCAAGCTTTGCCAAGCCAAAATCAGATAACTTGGGATGATATCCTTCATCTAGCAAAATGTTAGAACATTTTAAATCACGGTATATAACAGGAGGGCTGGCCATATCATGCAAATATTCCAATCCTTTCGCTGCCCCAGCAGCTATTTTCATTCTCGTGTTCCAGTCGAGCCTCCTCTTATTTGGAGAAAGGTCTGTCGTAACCACACGAACACATAAATATCATTTTGAACAAATAAGTGTCTACTAATTTAAAGGAGTATGATACTCAGGCTGCATGAAAGTAGTATACCATGAAGATGGTCCTCCAGTGATCCCAATGGCATGTATTCATAAACCAATAGTCTTTGATCTCCATCAGCACAATAACCAATCAAATTAACAAGGTTGGGATGGTGCAGTAGGCTCAGCATCAGAACTTCGACAAGAAATTCCCTGTTTCCTTGCAGGCCATTGGGATTGAGCTGCTTTATAGCAACAATCTAGCCCAAAAAACAGCAAAGTGTGTGTCACCAACTTGATACTTATGTACGTTGAGTAAAATCTTCTTCTCAACTTTAAATGGTACCTAAAACCTAGTCCTCCATTTATCATATAGGAGATGCGATGAAATTCTCAAACCAACAGACCAAAAAGAAACCACAACTGTTACTATTAAAGACATCCTTAGGTAAAATCATCAGATTGCCAAATAGAACTATAGGTGGAGAAATACTCTATGGTTTATTCAAAAAGTAGTTACCCAGAGATCAACACACCTTAAAATTCAAGAAAAACATGCACATTTCTAATTTATAAACTTAGATTTGCAACTTGCTAATGTTTGATGAACACAAAATAAGATAAGCAAAAAAGAAATGCTGTCACAAAACATTCGCTGACCTGATTGCCACTTTCCAGCATGCCTTTATATACTCGACCAAATCCTCCCTCCCCTAGAAGGAAATCAGCCCTGAAGAACTTGGTTGCCGCAGCCAGTTCACGATATGAAAATGTATGAGCAGCGATTGGTCGTGATCCACTACTGGATGTCTCCCCCTCATTCCATGGGCTATGGTTCTTAACATCCCATGACGCAGTGCATTTCAGTGTATCTGCTAGAAGAAGAACATGAAGTAAAATAGGACAGAATACAAAGAATTCTTATGACTCACTTGTAACTGGATGTTTCCGAAAGGCAATGGATTTAGCCTATAAATTTTGGTAAAACTTTTCATATTTCTTAGCCAATTGACAAATGCTGTGCACAAAATTAGACATGAAAAATCAAATTAACTAAACAAAATCTTCTTTTGCAAAGTGTGGCTTCAAGTTCTGAAGCACACCGATGCGGATTCATCTGTAAATTAGAGAAAAGAGTGCTCTTTTGCTTTTCCAATCCATTAACCCACCGCGAGAGTAGATGGATTTAGACGCAGATTTTGTTCCATGTGAAGTCTAAACAATTCGAAAGGAGGAGCATAATCAATTCGTTTCACGCATTAACAAGTAAACAAGCTCATCGACGAACGAGCCGATCATCTTGAAGACACACAACCAAAGGAGTCTAAAGCTGCCATCTTTTTCGATGGATTCACGTTCCAATACCTATGGCTTGCTGGATCCGATCCTTCTCGTCCACCTTCGGTCCGGTGCAGGCGAAACAGCCGCTCCCCATCTCTTTCTTCCCCACCAATTTCTCCCAACTCTTCCTCTCGCTGTCTCTGCTTTCTTAGTTATTCGCTTAGCTGGGACGAAGCGAACAAGAAAGGACGTCGTTAACTATTTACGGACACCAAACGGAAAGCTTTTTGAGGGAGTATATATTTACAGCGAGCGGAAAACGACCGTCTGCGAGAAGTACCAAATTTAATCGGAGGAAACATGAGATCTCCACCGTTCAATCAGTGGATCCAATGGTTTTGATTTCAGCGAATACGTTTCCGTACGCGTCTCCATTTTAGTCCCTCAAACACGGGTTCCCATTGGCTGACGCTACCCGCCGCCGTACCCGCTTGTAGTTGCAGGCTTTAACGGGTCCCGCAATTGATGGGAATTCAACTCTAAAAGAGATTTCAACCGGTTATTACCGAAGGAATGAATGCCCGAATCCGTGTCGAATCCGATACCCGTTAAATTATGCATACTCGTTTCACATCGGATAGATGGAGATTCGAATCCAATTTAAGTGGATCGAATAGGGTCTGATACCAAAAAAACCCGACCCGTTCCCCTTACCGTATCGGACAGGTATGCGAGGTGCGTATAGTCTGTGGAGAACCGCTTCTTGAACCAATAGAAAGCAGCGCAACGAAGAGGCGATCGCGTCCGGGAAAGCGAGGCGAGGCGAGGCGAGATGAACCCTTCTCCTCCTCCTCCACGCGATCCCGATCTCCTCGAAGAGGCGTTGGGGCTCGGCCGCGGTGGCTCCCCCCCGTGGCGCCTCGCCTTCGTCGAGGACTGCGTCGAGACGAGCGGCGCCTTCGTCCTCCACCACTTCTTGAAGCGCGCTCTCTCCACCGAAGGCGATGGGACCGTTGTCTTCCTCGGTCTCGCGCAGCCTTTCTCACATTACGACCGTGTCCTTCGGAAGATGGTAAGCCGAGTTCTCGGATCCTCAATGTGTCGCTCCTTTATGGTATTTTATCGAACACTTGTCTCCCTGTTTTTCCCGCCCGCGATGATGTCGAGAAGTGATTGGCTGGATTTCTGCTGTTTTCGTCTACAATAGTACTAAGAAGTGATCGGTTGGGTTTCTGCTTATTTGTTTCGCATGATTGCACTCGTAGAAATTTGATGGACATCTCTCAACCTTGCTGTTGTTGCCCACGATGTTGTCAAGAAGTGTGGTTGAGTTTCTGCCTATGTATTTTTCATGCCTTGCCCTCGTGGCATTTTGTCGAACACCTCTCCCCTGCTGTTGTCACTCACGACGGTATCAAGAAGTGATTGGTTGAGTTTCTGCTTATTTATTTCTCATAACTGCACTTGCGAGATTTTGTCGATCGCCTTCCGCACTGCTGTTTGTTTCAGCTTCATGAACGCATCTTCATTTTATTCGTCAAAATTATATGGAGAGAATTATGGGAATGATTTAGGTAAAAGATTGTGTCTGTTTAATCCTCTTCTCGTGCCAGTCCAAAGTGAAAGAACGATGAGTTTCATGAACAATATCTGATACACTCGAGGCCTCTCACGTGATATATTGCTTTCGTGCCTTTACGTTTTAGTTTTCCCTGTTTCTGTTTTCCTTGAAGACTTGGAAACCTAGAATTTGGTGATTGAGTTTTTTTTTTTCTTTCTTTTTTTCTCTAAAACATAAACTAAATGTCGATTTTTGGCACAGATAAGAGAGGGAAATATGAGAGAGAAAAAAAAAAGAGGAAGTTGGAATAAAAAAAGCATTCGTTTTATCTAGCTGCCCATTTGTTAACATTTCATATTAACATGAAGCTAGATCTACTATGCATTGTATCTTGTTCTAAGATTTCTTTAATTATAGTTATAAAAAGACACTTGATCTCTTGTGGCTTTTTTACTTATGTGGCGTATCTTCTGCATGTTGAATCTTAGAAATTATTTTTGAGAAAATTTACCCTAAAATCAATTTAGGTCTAAGGTTGAACTTTACATTATTTGACCAACTAAACTAAATGCAGTTATTCCCAGCTTATGCAATTATAATTCCCTTGACTGTATTTGTGCAACAAAACACACTTGGCTTTGAAATTATCTTGGAAAGTTCTAGTTTAGAGTTCTTATTTACTCTATTTTCATCAACCAAAACAGTATGATGTTTCCTAATCATCATGTTACATGAAACTTAATCTCGGTTATGTATAGTAAAACCATCTTTATTTGTATAAATGGTGAGGATGTATGATCAATCTTGATGCAACACTATAATAAACAGAATTGACTTTCTCACCTCTTACTATTCTTGAATTTTTAATTGTATTATCATAGCTAATTGCAGGTGCCGATGTTTCTTTTCTTTTTTTTTCTTTTCTGGAATCTTTTTGTTTTTAAATTTGGTTGATGAGTAAATAACTTCTGCGGTTAAATTTTTTGGCACAAAATTAAGAGTATTTAATAATCATTGTTTTTTTAAAGTTTGTTTAATCACATTTTGAACTTTCATATCATGTCTTATAAATTTATTTTGGTATATTGTATATTATGTTATTTGGAATAGCTCATAAACTTTGTTTTTTTTTTTTTATATATTTAAATGTTTTCTTCCTTTCATTTGGTACTTTCTATTTTCTTGATATTAAGTGCTAATTGAAAATGCACCTCTACTGCTCAATAGGAATATCTTAATGTCATGCACCTCTAGCTTACTTGCATAAAGCTTGACCACATAACATAAGTTGATGGTGTTTTTTGTTATAGAAATTGTAAGAGAAAAAGAGAAGTAAAGTCGAAGAGTTATGGACTAACTAGAACTATTTGTGGAATTTAAAATGTGAAATATATACTATAATTCTGGAAATACTATATATTTCATGAAATAGCTTTCTCATGAAAATACAAACACAAAAGTATATGTTGTGTGATCAAGCTTTCTCATGAAATAGCTTCAAGGTTCTCTGGATGAAATTTTATCAAACACAAAATTAAGAGTTGTTTGTCAATCATTGCCTTTTATTTTAAAGGTTTGTTTAATCACATTTTGAACTTTCATATCATATCTTATAAATTTATTTTAATATATTGTATATTATGTTATTTGTAATAGCTTGTAAACTTTGTTTTATTTTTTGTTTAGACAATAAAATGTTTTCTTCCATTCATTTGGAATAGCTCATAACAGTAATTTAAAAAACGCTAGATGCCAAAATGCACCAAGGTCCCAAAACAACCGAGGCGCTAGGCGCTCGCTCGAGCGAAGTGAGGTGCTTTGAAATATTAAAATATAAAAAAATATAATATAATTAATAAATATTATTATTTAAATAAAAATATGATATTAAATTAAAAATCTACTATTAACAATATATTACTTACTGTTAACAATAGTTAGAGGGGGAGAAAAGAACTGTTAATAATAATAGAGGGGGATAACAGGGTCATTGAGAGTGAAAACCGATAGTGGAAAGTGGTAGCAACAGCGGTGAGAAGCTGGCAGCAGCATTGATGGAGGATTAGTTTAAGACAACCGCAGTAGTGTTGCAAACGGTAGCAACGACGGAAGCTGCGGATAGTAGTAGCAGCTGCAGCGGAAGCTCCAAAGGGCGTCCATCGGTGGCAAAGGAACCTGTGGTCCTCTCCCTCAACAATGGAAGGAACTGCACATGTAGTGACAATGGAAGGAAGCTACGGGCTCTTGCTAGGCCGTCGGACCCGTCCGTTGGCAACAGAGGAAGGCTCGATCCGTTGCGTCTTCGGTGGAGGCAGCAACAGAAAGCGTCAGCGGGGTCGTGCGAGTATGAAGGGTGGCTTTTGAGAGTAAGAAATTGTGTTACTAACTACTGTTGAACCAATCCAAACATAAAAGTCTGGTTCGGTTGCCTTATTTGAACTGGGTGCTCGCTCGAAGTGTCTGACACCTAGGTTCGGGCGAGTGCCCAAGCGGCGCCTCATTGAAGCACGTCGCCTCGTCCACACACGAGGCACTCGAGCCTTGCATCGCCTTGCCCGAGCACTTAGGCGAGCGCCTGAGCACCTATTTAAATCACTGGCTCATAATCATTTAATAGACCCCAGATACTTCTCGCACATGGTCTTCACCATGTAACAGTTAAAGCTTGCCTTATGAGATTAATATTTGTTATTTATTCAATACAAATTTCTTGAAAATGTTTCATACACCAGCTAGATTTTTTGAATAGCGCAAGTGCTTTTGACTAGAGCACAAGCACTTACATGATGAAGATTAAAAATTCATGGCTTTATACTTCTCTTATATGGAGAATTGTTTAAGTATTATTTTGTTAATAGTTAACTTTATCTTGACAATATTTTTTTGTGTTTAAACTTTTTTTTATTACTACATTTGTATGTATCCTTTTGTGGTCCAGATGCTGCACACTTTATTTTTTTGTTTTCTTAGATTTTTGTTCCTTATTTACTTTGTTTCCTGAAATATTTTGTTTTTATTTTGCTTCTTATTGTGATATCTACTGACTTTAATCCCTTCCATTAAAATGTTTCTGTAATTTTCATGTTAGTCTGATGCTATTGCAATGTTCTTGCCACTTAGCATTATTCTTGAAACTTCTGAGGATATTAGAGATGAAAGATGTCACAACTAGCTGGCATTCCCAGTGTACTCTCGATAGGATCTGCATTTGTATATGTTTAGAATCATATTTATATGCATTGGGAAAAATAGGACCAAGAATCCGAAAAGCTAAGCATATTTAATATACGCTTCTGTATAGTGTATAATATATTTAGAGTTGAATTGGAGATACTAGTAATGTTTATTCCATGGCATCATTTCTATAATGCTAAATAATAGAATTTCTTAATGCTCTTTGTGTTGATTAGTGTTTGGTTTTGAGTATATACGTTTCCTCTAGTTTGTGATGGTCTTGCCTGATCCATCACACTATTTATTGTCTTATCCTGTCACACAGCATATTATTATGATGTCAGCAACCTCATTAGCATTTCTTGTTTTATTCAGGGATGCAATCTATCAGTACAAAGGAACAAGAATAAACTTCATTTTATTGACTTGCTTAATTTAGAGTTTCTAGGCGAGCGGAGGCTTTCAAGTATGCTCCTGACTTTCAATCATTTTACCATTTTTTTCTTGCTCTGTCTGTTCACTATGATAGTATACTCCTGATTATTTGCTTGTTAGAATCTTTGTTGCATGATGCGCTGATCCGGTTTCATCTTTTATCCATTCCATTTATACTTCAATCGCAGATGAAAAGGGTGAAAATGACATAGAAATTGGATTTATGGATTTGTATAATAGAATTTTAAGGTCTATAGAAGCTATTAGGTCAAAGGATTACAATGGAGGCTGGACGACTATTATAATTGACGATCTCTCTCATTTGGAAATAGCTGCTCATGGCTCTGCCAAACACGTGTTGGACTTTCTACAGTACTGCAGAAGCCTTACCTCTGAAATGGTAAAAATAGATGATTTTTCTTTGTGTCCAATAATTGATTCTCACTATTGTTGCTAAGTTGCTTTGATTCAACAATTAGGACTGCTCTCTAGTGATTCTGAATCATGAAGATATTCACTCAAGTGATGAAGCTCTGCAGATGCTTTCACATCTTGACTACATCTCTGACATTCTGATAAAAGCAGAAACTTTATCTACTGGTATAGCTGCTGATGTCCATGGACAGGTAAATGCAATTCTTAGTAACATAGGTCTATATATTTGTTTCACCAGTAAATATCAATAGATTTTCTTACCCCTGATGCCTTGTCATTTACATTATTCTGGTGCTAATGTTTTCAATGAGGTACTTTGTGGTCAAAGTTGTAAACCCTTTAATTTTTTAGGAGATGATGTCTGTTTCTTAGTCATTGTGCCAAGCAATAAGTTGATTTGCCTTCTTACCATTTTTCCTACACATGATATGTATGTCAATGCTGAGAATCATTGATGGCTGTTGTTTCATGTGATTCTAGTGTGATAAGTAGGATGTTTGTACGGGAACAATTCATTCCATGTGAGTTGGGATAAAGATAGGATTTTTGGAAGCAATATATCTACCTTTTTCATGATAGTCATACCTTTTTATTATACTGTTTTGAGAAATGGTATTAGACATGGAACAGACTAGCTGGTTGAAGAAGAAATGAATGATATAAAAGTGAGTCGCTTAGTTTGGACATGTAATTTGAAAATCTGAACTAGAGATGCACTGTAAAAATGGCTGAACTAGAATATGAATTGGTGAAATGTTGTAGGAAACATATAGGAAGCTCCTCCAGGAAAACTCTCATAACCTATTGCCTTCAAGTTCTAGTAGTATCCCATTTTCTTTCAACATGAACATGTTGCTGAATCTTTTTTTTTTTTAATTTACATTTCTTTTAAGTAAAACATATTAATTTAGGGGGTCTTTTGCAAATGTCACAAATTGCCATATGACAATGTATCCTATGATCCTACATTGGTTTCATAGTGTTCCCTTTTTGATTTTTCAACGAAAAATTTAGAAGACAAGATGTTATTTTTTTCCTAAGAATCTGGAAAATAACTTTTAAGAATTCTATTGTTCCTAGCAAACAAACCTTGGAAAAGAAGTTTTCTAAGGAATACCATCTTTCTTTTACTTTTCCGTGGAACCAAAATGCACCCTACTCAGAATTTTATAGAAAACCTAGTGACTGAAAATGAAAACCTAGTGACTGAAAATTTTAGAGAACGATTCCAGTAGCATCTGGTCTGACATGGTAATGTAACTTAACTTTTACATGTGTCCATTTTAGTCTTTGTCACTATCATATTTTATCTTCTTAAGTTGACTTTAGTAAAATTCATATTTGTAAATTACCCTTGCATCATCTATATCTTATAATGCAGATGAGCATAAATGAGCCTTTGATTTTCAACCCACTTCTATCTCCATCAAATGCCTTGCAATTACCAGGAAAAGTAAAAAATTTCCATTGACTGTTAACGTTGCTTCAGTATGGTATATAATTTCTATAATTACATCGATATGTTCCTGTTGAAACTTATTAGTTGGGTTTGATAACGTCGCTCTTGAGTAACCTAGGTTTTTTTGGCATATTGTATAGACCATATGATTTCTATAATTACATCAATATGTTCCTGTTGAAATTTATTATCTGGGTTCGTTAATGTCGCCTTCCTCGAGTAACCTAGGTTTTTTTGGCTATACTGTATAGCCGAATCCTACTGCAACATGTTGTGTTTTGTTCTTAAAAAGTGTTTTATTCAAACACATGGTGAGAAATTGCACAGCATTTATCTTTTTTACCAAAACAGTTTCCATTTGGAGGAGCATAGTGCTAAATGAATAATCTTGATTTTTCTCATTTTAATTGATCTACCTGGTAGTAAATACTAAAGAATTCGTATCATTGTAACAGATGACTGTCATAATCAAGGATGCCCCAGGAGGGTTGATCAAGAAACTTCATAGTTTCCAATTCAAAGTGAAGGAGAATGGTGTCGAGTTCTTCTATCCCGGGAGTCGATTCTAAGCATGTTTGCAATAAGTTCCTACTAAAGGTACCTCTCTAGACATTTATCATTTTGGACATAAATGCCATAGTAATGTAGTATGCTTCTATGTTTGGAAACATACGTTTGAGCATCCATCGGTTTGAATAGTCTGGTCGACAGAGTGGTGACTAACTGTTATATCGGTGGCCATGGATGATGTTTTGGAGGATGCTTGTCAATCAAATCGCGGAACTTTCTCAGGTCAACATGACATGTGAAACCAGCATTGTAACCTAACGAAATCAATCAGGAAGCCCGAGAACGATCCGAAATAAGAAAAGAATGGTTTCATAAAGGATCAAATGCAAGGCAAAAAGGATTAACACTTATTTAAGGGTTTGGTGGCTGGGTCAATAAATAGGATAACCACAATATCAAACATTCGATATGCACTATCTAGTGGGGTTGACAATCTGAATGCGTGCTTGAGTGATTGACCTTCGTACGAAGGATTAAATGCTTTTACGCGAGAGATATCAGTAAATTATTGAGCTAAAAATATTAAGATACATGAAAGAAGAAGAGTGTTAATAGTAAAAATATTGAGATACATAAAAGTGAGAAAAATACTGAGATAACTTCTTAAGCAACATGATAACTCACCATCTTTAATCTCTTTCTTAAGCCATTCTATTAGCTTTTCACCACATCTTTATGAAGGCCAAGAAACTCTAGCTCAAGATTGAGGAAAAAAAAAATTCAATTCATCTTTTGTTATACCTAGGGGTTTAGTTTTGTTTTTATTTAGTTACTTTTGAGTACCTTAGACTTTAAATTTATTTTTAATTTTTGATTAAATTTTGTATGAATTTCTTATGATTCTAAAACCTCTAGTATTATTTTAATCTAAGATTGATACATAAAGTTATTATGGTCCCAATATGAGGAACTCATAATCTCTTATTTTTTTAGAAGAGATTCTATTCGAGCTAAATTGACCCACTTACCAATATGATTAGGTTATAACATTTTGATATATTTTCAAAAGTTTCCTTAGGGTTACGTGGGATTTGGAATTGAGTGAATATTACTTTTGTGCACCAAGATACGAGATTTATAAATTCACATAGTCCCAACCCAATTTTGACAAAACATAATATGTGTTGGTAGTTGAATTAGGACGGTAGTTTAGCCTCCAAATAATTATATTTTAAGTTAAAATTTGATGTGTATTTAGTTTTTATATCTCTTAGTTGTCTAAAAAATTTCATAATAATTCAATATCATTTGGGTAGATAAAACAGTAAAGTAAAATTTTTTAATAGAATTATGTGATGGTTTGATTGATACTAACTAGTTCATTTAGTTTTAAAGTGAATTATTCAAAAATTGATGACGGATTCAAGATGAATTTTCAGATTGAGTATAGTTTATTTTATGATAGATTTTATCAACTTTTTATAGATTATTGTAATGAATTATTATAAATCAATAATTCAATGGGTAGAGTTCTTAATTGAGATATCTTATGATCATATACTCTGAATTTGATAAATGAATTGCTTTCTATCCTACTCGATTATTAAGGAACATGGTCTTTCATTGATATTTTCATTTTTTATTTCAATCAGGTAAGTGTAAGTTTAATTCACTATAAATAGTTATTGTATAAATTATCTATATAATGTATTTTGGAAAACATATTTTGAATTACATAATCATCATGAGCTAATCATGAGCTAAATATGGATGTATATATTTTATAAACATAAAAATATATGAATTATGATCAAAATATATTATATGCATGCATATAAAAAAATATGACAAATTGGAAGGGGAAGTACTGGAAGTAGATCGGTTAAGGCTAGAGAAGGTCGATCTCCTGAAAGAAATACAAAGGTTTGGAAAAAGAAGAACTGAAGAAAGCGAAGAAGAAGAGAATGAAGAGGCCCTTGTTCTCTTGGAGGAAGAAACTCAGAAAATCCTCTCTATGGAAACAAAGGAAACGGGAGGATCAAGAAGATCTAAGAATATGCTCTTCAACTTAAAGGTACATATGGAAATTCTGAATATTCCCCCTTTTGAAGTTAATGCTATACTAGATACAGGTGCTACCACTTGTTGCATAGACGAGAAGGCTGTACCAAAAGCTGCAATAGAAGAAAACCCTTATGTGGTGCATTTCAGTGGGATCACCTCCAAAACGACAGCAAACAAAAAATTAAGGGGAGGCAAAATGACTATTGGGAACAACACTTTCAGGATTCCTTATACCTATGCGTTCTCAATGAAGCTTGGGGATGATATTCAAATGATAATAGGATGTAATTTTATAAGGGCAATGCAAGGAGGAGTTAGGATTGAAGGTAACACGGTTACGTTTTACAAAAACTTAACGACTATTAATACTTTGCCCTATATCTCAACAGCCGCAGCAATAGAAGAACTAGATTTGGAAGAAGATGACTATATCCAAATCTAGGAGGCAGTATTTTACTCTGCAGAAGCCCAGCAAAGCAATGAAGATATAAGGGCCAAGTTTGGAAGCCTACTAGACTAGTTAAAAGCCCAAGGTTATATTGGAGAAGATCCCCTCAAACATTGGAAAAAGAATAAGATAACCTGCAAGTTGGAAATTAAGAATCAAGACTTCGTGGTGGAAGACAAACCCCTTAGACATTTAACACCACAAGCAAAGGAAGCTTTCTCCAAGCATGTAAAAGCACTACTAGAAATAGGGGTTATTAGACCAAGCAAAAGTAAGCACCGTACTACTGCTATAATTGTTAATTCAGGAACCACGGTGGACCCCATAACAGGAGCTGAAAGAAAGGGGAAGGAAAGGATGATTTTTAATTACAAAAGGCTCAACGACATCACCGAAAAGGATCAATACAGCCTTCCTGGTATCAATACCATCCTTAAAAAGGTCAGCAATAGCAAAATCGCCAGCGGAAAGTACAATCCGATCAAGTCCACTATAGACGCTGAAATGCATGCAATCATGAAAACTCTGGAGGCATTGAAGATTTACTTTCTTGATAAAAGGGAAATTATCATCAGAACTGACTGTCAAGCAATAATAAGCTTCTTCAATAAATCCACTCAGAACAAACCATCTAGAGTTCGATGGATGTCCTTTGTAGACTACATCACTGGAAGTGGCGTGGAAGTCAAATTTGAGCACATCGAAGGAGATAGTAACATTCTAGCCGACTCTTTATCCCGACTAATAAATATTTTGGTTGCAGGATGGCCGAACGAATCATTACTCCTCCTAGAAGCCACTCAAGAAGTTCAAGCCAAACCAAACCCCAAGGCCGCTGCACGCCTGAATCAACTAATAAACCAGGTGACCTCCTCTTGCAATACCAACAAGAAATGGATAAGCTCAGAACCAAGACACGTGAAGGACTCTCATTTGACGAAATGGGACTATCTGAAAGAAGACTCGGAGCAATTCAAAAGGAAGCCTCCCGACAAGCATGTGAAGCATTACAACAATTCATAGACATCCACCTAATCAAGACTGAAGAGTATCAAAGAAGGAGCGGTGGAAAAGACAACTGGTACAGGGACTGGTTACCAGTTGTTCTCCAGCAGCAACAACAACTGGAGAAGGCTCTATCTCTAGCAAAAGATGTCTCACAAAGGACAACTAGCTTTAGCCTTTAGAGGTAAGACCTGCAACAACTGGAGCATCTACTTTTCTTAGCCGCCAAGTAAAAACAAGTTGCGTGGGGTAGAGCATATGCTTTTCTTAGCTGTCAAGAAAAACGAGTTGAGCCTCGGGGAGCCACTCGTAGTGTCATCAATAATTGTACCAAGGAATATGCTTTCCTTCAGCAGGAAGCTTAGTAGATATATCAGATGAAGGGATAAGAATGCGATGGGGCCCAATGAGTACCCGGTTCTATCCTCTTTTCTCTATATATCCTCTAGCTCAGACTCTTGCAAGACATCGGTCGAAAAACCAGAGTCTTACTTGAGAAGAAGTCTAAGTCCAATCCTTTGTAAGCATTTTAAGCTTTCTATAGTTCTTTGTATCTTGGTATCTTCACAACATACAATAACGAAGAACTTGGTATCTTCACAAGAATTTTTCAGCTTCCCCGAGCAAATTTTCAATAAACTCCATTTTTGCTAGAGGATCTGTAAATCCTTGTGAAGATACCAAGTTCTTCGTTATTGATTCCCACCTCATAAATACTTCATCAAACATTCCCAGTTGGGATGGGATTATAAATATTGCTCCCTACTGCTGAAAGGCTGAAGGGAGGTTCCAGGCTTCTGAAAAGTTCTTTGCCTTGAACCTTGGTTGTCTTGAATGCCCTTCATATTCTGGCCTTTGGCTTGTGGATTCTATATTCACAGCCGGAGGGTAATTTACTGGTCCCATGGTTGAGTCCGCCGGTGGCCTGTAATTTGACACAGCAGATGATGAATATACCTGATGAGATAATTTTGCTAACTGGGGGTATTCCATTACTAGTTCTTCTTCCAGTCCTGCTGCAATTAATTCCCTCTGAGGCTTTCGAGGATACGGTATCTCTACTTCTTTTTCTGAGATATGGGTATCTTGAAAATAGGAATTCAGGCCTTCGCGTAGTTCCTCTGCTTCATCTTCACTACTACTTGATAATTGAATATTGACAGCTATTGTGTGGCTTCGTATTTCTTCTTCATCGCTGAACGTTTCATCATCCACAGTGTTATAGTGGATTCTGCTGGATGTCGATGCTGCTTTATAATTATCAAAACTGATCGAAATCCTTCCGTCAATTAAGTTCCTGCTCCTGAGCTCAGCAGGTTGCATGGGGATTGAGACTTGCGTTGGTCTAATCATCCAGTCTCTTCCTCTGATTTCTGCCGTGGAATAACTTCTACCTGGTAGAGCCCTTATGCCATGGCTTGTTAGGTAATCCACCACCCCTGAGATTTCATAAGCAAAGGCGACATTCGGGGTATTTGAAAGCCGCCCTACCATTCCTCTGGTAATTAATAAATTTGCTTCTCCATTCTGCCATGTGTCATATCCACGGGTTAGTATAGAGAGTTGTATATTGCGGTAAAAATCTCCTACCGTCATCATAGTATCTGGTACAACATAGACCAGTTGACTTCCTCTGGTCAAGTTTACTTCCATGGTAGCAATGATGGACCTATCATCGGCCCATCTGTTGTCTCGGAACACTAATAGCGCTAGTGTCCCTTCTTCTTGCCCGTGGAGTGTCTGAATCCTTGTTTGTAGGATTCCAAGATGAATATATCTCATCCCGCTCCTAATTAGTTGGTCAAAGCTTTGTTCTTGTATGAAGGCCCTGTCTTCTTGGTTATTGGTGACCAACATAGCTTCTTCTGATCGATGCGTGTAAACCCTGTGGTGTGCATCGTCCCTCCTTGAGTGATACAGTATTTCAGCTGGTGCTATTGCAGCTCTTTCCCTCATGGATAATTGTAGCTGTGCCTGAGGGTCTATTTGTTGCTCCAGAACTTGTATGTTTGAGTCTGGGTTTCTGGAAATTAGTTGTCCCAGTCGTCTTCTAGCGTTGAATATTCTCCTCTGGTTTCTTCTGTAGTTTCTGATCTGATCTTCTATAAGAGGAGTTGATGTGGATACCTCTTGGGTTCGCGTTCTGGAAGTCATCCTTTTGCTTCCTGAAAGATCTTTATAGGATCCTTAAAAACCAGGATTTTTCCTTTCGTCTCTTTAGGCCTTTCTGAAGGACCCAGGTTAAGGTTTGCCAATTTGGTAATAAGTTCGTCTGGTACTACTTGGGATTGTATTATTTTTTATTGTTGCAATTCCCGTATTGTTTGTAGTTCTGTCCGTATTCCTTTTATGTCTTCAGCAATTTGTATCAGAAGTTGTATCTGTACGTTATGCTGCTTGATTACGGCGACCTGGTGGCTGAGAGTTCCAGGAAAATCACTTGTTTTGAGAAAACCAAGTGATGGAGGTTCAATGGATTCAGTAGCTTTGAGGGCCTCTTTGTAGGATTCGGTGCCCCTAGAGGATATATGGCTCATCCAAAGATCTGTTTCTCTATTTTGGATAATAGAATTTCGATCCTTTGGAGTTTTTGATCTAGGTTTTGTGATAATCGTAGGGCCTCCTCTTCAATAAGTTTGGGTTGCTTAGATATTTCTAACACTAATTTCTGAACCTCGGATTGGGTGAGGGGCTTATTTTCAATGAATAAAGAGGATAGCGTTTTTACTGAAGATTCGAGATTTCTAATCCTCTTTTCAAGGTTATGGTTTTCTTCAAGCAAGAGTTTGAAGTTTCTCAGGTTTACTCGGCTTGATAGACAGGTTCTGTCATAAATAACAGAGATGTTATGAGCTAGTTCTTTCTTAGTGGGTTTTGTGGTCTCTGCTAGATTCAGATAGTCAAGATGTGAGGTATGAGAATCTGTATACCACTTTTGAATAGCTTCCTCCCAAAGTTTAGACATATACTAAATATGCATTGTTTTGGATCTACTTACGTTCTTAACCCTGAGGGCTTGCGTCAAAGGTCTTACTGCAGTTCCCTGACCTGATTGCCTTCCTCGGGCTCCTCACAGGTTTAGATTGTAAGAGATATTATTATCAAGCACATTTTAGCATAAATGTCATGATAGTTTGGTTGGAAACTATATCAAAACAGCATACAAACTAGCTCTGATACCAAAAGAAAGCGGAAGCTACCAAAAGTTTGTAAGAAATGATAAGCACAAAGAACTATAGAAAGCTTAAAATGCTTACAAAGGATTGGACTTAGACTTCTTCTCAAGTAAGACTCTGGTTTTTCGACCGATGTCTTGCAAGAGTCTGAGCTAGAGGATATATAGAGAAAAGAGGATAGAACCGGGTACTCATTGGGCCCTATCGCATTCTTATCCCTTCATCTGATATATCTACTAAGCTTCTTGCTGAAGGAAAGCATATTCCTTGGTACAATTATTGATGACACTACGAGTGGCTCCCCGAGGCTCAACTCGTTTTTCTTGACAGCTAAGAAAAGCAGATGCTCTACCCCACGCAACTTGTTTTTACTTGGCGGCTAAGAAAAGTAGATGCTCCAATTGTTGCAGGTCCTACCTCTAAAGGCTAAAGCTAGTTGTCATTTGTGAGACATCTTTTGCTAGAGATAGAGCCTTCTCCAGTTGTTGTTGCTGCTGGAGAACAACTGGTAACCAGTCCCTGTACCAGTTGTCTTTTCCACCGCTCCTTCTTTGATACTCTTCAGTCTTGATTAGGTGGATGTCTATGAATTGTTGTAATGCTTCACATGCTTGTCGGGAGGCTTCCTTTTGAATTGCTCCGAGTCTTCTTTCAGATAGTCCCATTTCGTCAAATGAGAGTCCTTCACGTGTCTTGGTTCTGAGCTTATCCATTTCTTGTTGGTATTGCAAGAGGAGGTCACCTGGTTTATTAGTTGATTCAGGCGTGTAGCGGCCTTAGGGTTTGGTTTGGCTTGAACTTCTTGAGTGGCTTCTAGGAGAAGGAGTAATGATTCGTTCGGCCATCCTGCAACCAAAATATTTATTAGTCGGGATAAAGAGTCGGCTAGAATGTTACTATCTCCTTCGATGTGCTCAAATTTGACTTCCACGCCACTTCCAGTGATGTAGTCTACAAAGGACATCCATCGGACTCTAGATGGTTTGTTCTGAGTGGATTTGTTGAAGAAGCTTATTATTGCTTGACAGTCAGTTCTGATGATAATTTCCCTTTTATCAAGAAAGTAAATCTTCAATGCCTCCAGAGTTTTCATGACTGCATGCATTTCAGCGTCTATAGTGGACTTGATCGGATTGTACTTTTCGCTGGCGTAGGCACATACCTTTTCAGTGTTTCTGGGGTCGTGTTTTTGTTTTTTCCATTTACAAATACCTCCCCATCCTTCCATGCATCCGTCCGTTTCAAGTATTATAAAACAGTCTTCAGGAGGTACCTCTAGATCAGGGAGATTTTGTACCAGGCTCTTAATCTTCCTGATTAGTTTCCAATCTTGCTCATTCAGCCTTTTCTCGCCAGTGGGGCTTGTTTTTGAATATAACGGGCCTAGAAGCCTGCCCAGGTTGGCTACATAGCTTCTTGCATAGTTTAGAATTCCCAGCCATGATCTGAGGCCTTTCTTGGTAGTAAGGTCTTCTTCCTGATACTCTGTGATTCTTTTAATAATATGGGGTTGTAACTTGATTTTGGAGTTCCCCAAGACTGCTCCAAGAAATTCAATTTCTCTTACTGCAATTTTCATCTTCGTTGGGCTTAAGACAAGGCCGTTTTCTTGGCATATTTCTAACATTTTAGTGAGGTGTTGCCCATGCTCCTTTTCGTTCTCTGAGAAGACAAGGATATCATCAATGTATACTGCAATGAATTGTTCAGTACCTTTGAAGCAGCTATCCATTTTTCTTTGGAATACAGCAGGGGCATTTTTGAGACCAAATGGCATTGTAAGCCATTCATACAGTCCTTCAGGAACCCAGAATGCAGTCCATTCAATGGAATCAGGGTGCATGGCGACTTGGTGAAAGCCCGATTTTAGATCAAACTTTGAGTAAATTTTGCTATTGCTGACCTTTTTAAGGATGGTATTGATACCAGGAAGGCTGTATTGATCCTTTTCGGTGATGTCGTTGAGCCTTTTGTAATTAAAAACCATCCTTTCCTTCCCCTTTCTTTCAGCTCCTGTTATGGGGTCCATCGTGGTTCCTGAATTAACAATTATAGCAGTAGTACGGTGCTTACTTTTGCTTGGTCTGATAACCCCTATTTCTAGTAGTGCTTTTACATGCTTGGAGAAAGCTTCCTTTGCTTGTGGTGTTAAATGTCTAAGGGGTTTGTCTTCCACCACGAAGTCTTGATTCTTAATTTCCAACTTGCAGGTTATCTTATTCTTTTTCCAATGTTTGAGGGGATCTTCTCCAATATAACCTTGGGCTTTTAACTGGTCTAGTAGGCTTCCAAACTTGGCCCTTATATCTTCATTGCTTTGCTGGGCTTCTGCAGAGTAAAATACTGCCTCCTGGATTTGGATATAGTCATCTTCTTCCAAATCTAGTTCTTCTATTGCTGCGGCTGTTGAGATATAGGGCAAAGTATTAATAGTCGTTAAGTTTTTGTAAAACGTAACCGTGTTACCTTCAATCCTAA
Organism: Musa acuminata AAA Group; assembly: GCF_036884655.1. NCBI lineage: Eukaryota > Viridiplantae > Streptophyta > Magnoliopsida > Zingiberales > Musaceae > Musa > Musa acuminata. The sequence goes on along the minus strand of NW_027021349.1, from coordinate 2,524,119 downwards.
CTCCTCCTTGCATTGCCCTTATAAAATTACATCCTATTATCATTTGAATATCATCCCCAAGCTTTATTGAGAACGCATAGGTATAAGGAATCCTGAAAGTGTTGTTCCCAATAGTCATTTTGCCTCCCCTTAATTTTTTGTTTGCTGTCGTTTTGGAGGTGATCCCACTGAAATGCACCACATAAGGGTTTTCTTCTATTGCAGCTTTTGGTACAGCCTTCTCGTCTATGCAACAAGTGGTAGCACCTGTATCTAGTATAGCATTAACTTCAAAAGGGGGAATATTCAGAATTTCCATATGTACCTTTAAGTTGAAGAGCATATTCTTAGATCTTCTTGATCCTCCCGTTTCCTTTGTTTCCATAGAGAGGATTTTCTGAGTTTCTTCCTCCAAGAGAACAAGGGCCTCTTCATTCTCTTCTTCTTCGCTTTCTTCAGTTCTTCTTTTTCCAAGCCTTTGTATTTCTTTCAGGAGATCGGCCTTCTCTAGCCTTAACCGATCTACTTCCAGTACTTCCCCTTCCAATTTGTCATATTTTTTCTTCAGCTCTACCACCTCGTTTTGTAAACGGAGGTTTCCCTGAGCTATGGCTATAGATTGAATATGCATTTCTTCTAGCTCCTTGGCCTTTTGTCGTTCAAATTCAATCGCCATTTTGAGCCTCCTTATTTCTGCTTCACAATGATTAATAAAGTCTTGTTGTGTTTGAAGCAAGTTTCTAGGTTCATACCTTGGGGGTTCCTCCATCATGACGGGGGTTCTTTTGTCAAAGTAATATATGCTACACATTCCACACGAAGTGATCTTGCATAAGGGACAATGTCTCCTATGCCTTCTTTGCGACATTCTCTTGCAGCATTTGCACTCTTCCAATCCTGGCGATAGTTCTGTGTTGATTTCCCATATGTGTCTGCATTCAGCTTGTTCTTGGGAAACTTGTATTCTTGCTCTGTATCCTGTTTCAGGTCCTATCCACCAAGTTCTACTATATTCTATTAAAGCGAAAATTTTATGGGTAAAGGAGTGAATACCATGCTGTAGGTCTTCTATGTCCTCTCCTTCAGAAATTGAATAAATTGCGTCGCTTTGGTTTTCTCCTTCTTGTACAGATAGTATTTCGTATTCATCTGGAATATCCAACTGTTCAAATATAGCAACTCTTTTGATATTCTTTCGGTCATTGGGGCACTCTCTTGCAAAATGCCCTTCTTCTCCACAAAGGTAGCACTTACATTTCTTATTTCTTATCAAGTGCTTTCTCTTCTCAATCCTTGCGTGGGATGAGTGAGGTTTACCTTTATAGGTCGTTGATCTTCTTACCCCATATTTTCTTTCAGGTTTGTTGTAGTATCCTGGGATAGGAATTTCACTGCAAAAGGACAGGTCCTTTAATGCTCTTCTAAATGCAGCATCTTTGCATTCAGCTTCTAAGTATTTGTAGGAGAAGAGTATTCTCGGGATCACTCCTATAGTGTTTCCCCTATACTTTGCTTCAAATGCCTCTTTAATTCTTTTTCCTAGCTCCCCTGGCATTTTTGACCATAGCTTTTCAGATAATTCAGGGCCTAAGAACATCCTTCCTGTTTTGGATGCCAACCTCATATAATCATTTAAGAATTGAATAATATGTTTGAGGTTAGTACAGGATAACCTTTCAAGGTCTCTGTAGGCTCTTGCGCTGTTGTGGATCCCTGAAATGGATCTTCTAGTATGAAGATCGTCCTTAGTTGTGAGAGGATATTTTGTGTTCCTCCCGTTCCGTCTCCATTGGCTAGAAGTAATTGGTATTCTTCTGGATAAGCCATTCGCCATTGGATCCATGCCAATTTTTTAGCTTCCCCGAGAGTGCACAGATATGTTGTATGAGAGTGCACGTGTTTTTAATGACATGCGGTATGGGAGTACACAGATAGGTTTCGACTTATAGTACATATATATGCTATATGGGAGTGCATATATATATATATATATATTATGACATGCTGACACGGATTTAGCTGGTTTTGCCCAAGTCGTGCGGCACCCTTGCGTGTCCGTCCGCAAAGGTCAGCCTCCTCGAAGACTCCCATTGTCCCTTAGGACCAACAAAAGAGAGAACGTGCAAGAGAGAACGCCTCAATCGGGATCCACAAGCAAATATCTCCGAAAAACACTTCATAGACAATGCAAATTACAAACAGACTTTACAAGCTCTGAACAGTGGCACAACAAAGGGTAAAATGGTCCATTACAGACCGAAAAGCTCTCGCACGTGTCCACATGACACAACCTTTATTTACAAGCCTAAAGAGGCCACCAACCCAACTAAAGTGGGACTTATCAGCCTTCGGCTGCCCCTCTACACGCTGTACAAGGCATGAACATGCCAACAAACACGGACATATATAAGCATTACATCAAACACCCTGTTTCAAAGTTTGTCCGTGACATTCTCCCCCACTTATCCCTTCGACGTCCTCGTCGAAGCCTTTGTGAACACTGCAACTCTTCGCCCTTGCTGAGTCTTCAATCTTCTGTTCCAGCTGCAATGCGCCTCCTGGCTCCCAGCTGCTCTCCGCTGTTGTTTTTGGGTAGTCGAACCTTTGATCCGCCATGCTGCTTCAACTCGCCAATGACTCTGACTCTGGTGTGGGGTTGGCTGAGTTGTGTTGATCCTCGTTGATTCCTGCGGATCCACCAAATGAAGGAAAAGACCATCCTTACTGCGCCAGTTTCTCAAAATTTCCACATGTTGCTTGAACTGGGTGGATGCTTGTTGGAGCTTTAACGAGCATCGCCTCGCAAACTTCTGAAGTTTTGGGTCCTTCCTCCACAAAATATGCTCATTGACTCTTCTTTCAGTTAGTTGTCGCATCCAAGTAGGTTCGCATCACTTCCGCTTTCGATTGGCATTTCGTTGGGAAATGAAGCGGACAATCTACTCTCAGTAGCACTGATCACCGTTGGTGAGGATTTGACAACTATTGTCTTCCATTATCTTCGAAGGGTCTTTGAACTTATGCAGAGCTCCTCTGCTGTATAGATAAGAGAACTGGGGTACTCGGTTTCGCCCATTCTCTTAAGAGTTGAGAAGGCAAAGGTTACTTGACTTCGCCCGCCTCCTCGAGGTTGTACTTCATGCATCGAGCTGGTTACTGGCCTTCGCCTGCTCTTTGCTCACACTTCTGAAGCACTTGAAGTGTTTGCACTCCTTGCGTTGAGTTAGTTACTGTGATTCACCTTCTCAAAGCCATTGAACTTCTGGAATGCAGGAAGTTTCCACCCCAACTTGGAGTAATTCTCTGATAGATGAGGTCGCCTCTGGGATTGTACCGTCTTCTCCATCAACCCTGCCGCCTACTCCACTGAGTAGCAAAGGTACAACACCGCGTACTGCTTGCTTCGTTCCTTGGTCGTGCACTCTTGCATGACCCGAAGTCCTTCACTTACAGCTATCTTGATGAGAAACTTGTTGACACCGGTCTTACGAAGTTTCTTGGCCTCTGCCCTTCAGCCTTGTCTCGGTACTTGGAGATTGCCTCTGCATGCTCCACCTCCTCGGCCCCTTTCACGACCAAGCGCTCTCCCTCCGTGAGAGCAAGGGATCAATGACTTTGACGGAAGTCCCGCCTCTGCGGTACCATGGCGCTGCCATGCCCATGGCCCTACTATCCGTCGCCTCGCATCTGAATCCCTTTTCTTCACGATCAGTAGAGATGTCTCCGTGGCACTCCTCTGAGTCCACCTCCATTCTAACTGATTGCTTGACTTTGGGTAGCTAAGTCCCTCTGGACTCATCGTCGCTTCCTCGCCCCTTTCGACCCCCTGCTTCAACACCTCTGTGTTCTCCAAGCAGTCTGTTTGGTCGATGGAAAGACAGACTGCAACTCCCATGCATGGCCTCTGCCATCGCGTTGTAGGGTTTGCACCAATTCTGTTCTCCTTAGCTTCCTTGGTAGCAACGTTCGCTTACTCGACCTTGTCCTCTGACTTGTCGGGCTCCCTTAAGCGAATATGAGCTCTGGAGCAGTCCAACTCTCCAGTTGCTTCGATCATACCTCTGCATGATCAAGTCCCTCCCATGGGACTCCCTGGTACTTGCATACGAACTTTTCCCTTGGTGGAACCCAGCCCCCATATGCTGATGACCAAGGTTTTCATCCGATGCAAAATTCGGTGCACGCCCGGAAGACCCGCCTCTGCGGTACCATGGCCTTCACTCCTTGAATCCATAGCCCTTCTTGCCGTCGTGTTGTTCACCAAAGCGGAGCTCCCAGTAGCTCCCGATCATACCTCCATATGATCTCATCCCTCACGGGACACACCGGTGTGTATCGCATTGCCACGAACTGTTCCACCACGATCCGCTGCACCATGTCGCCTCCTGGTGACATCTCCATTGCATTCTGATCCTTGTGGAATAAACTCGAATTGTGAACCCTCCATGTGTGGCCTCTGCCAATACATCGCAGGGTCTCCTCCACCTTCGATTTTGTTCGCTCCTTTGGCAATCGACCTTCATCCACCCACTCTTGGGTCACACCTAGATGAAGCACCACTCTAGGACAGTCCATCGCCTAGTAGCTCCCGAAGTCCACCGACTTCACTGTAATTTGTGCACCATTGTCTGGATCCTGGGCCTCTGCCCCTACCAGCACAATCTCCGCTGTGCACCGCTTCCTTCATGGCAACTTTGAATGACAACACTGTGGCATATTCTTCAAGAGTACCCGCCTCTGCGTCCTCTTGCCCCGTGCTAAGGCCTTCTGAACTCAACTTCACCTCCGCAAATTGAGTCGCCTTAGTTCCTTCATCAAATGCTCCTCCGAGATAAGGTGCATGTGCCCCGAAGCTCCCTTCGTCTTTGGCACCATGCAAGATGAGTCCGCTCCGTCAGAATGAAAGACCCATGGAACAACATGATTCTACTCTTGCCTCTGCAAGAGTTCATGTCCTTGACCTCTGTCTAAGGAAAGCACTGTGCCTCTGCTCCATGTTCCAACTTCTATGCTGGCTCCCTTCATGCGGCTTGGGTACTTCGCCAAGTTACACCCAAGTTGCTCCGCTCCTCGTTTCTGCATTGAGTCGATGGTGGCCCTCGCGCCCACCATTCCACGGGTCAGCCCTCCCTTGAGTCCGATCTCCACATCGACTCCAAGTGTGCCTTCATTTAAGTTGCTTCAGGTCGCTCCCCTACTTGATCTCGCAATGCATCCACCAATGCATTCTCTCGAGCGAGATCATGCGACGACTCCTCGCCGCTTGCTCAGTCCATCGAGCTTCGTGGAGTTGTTGTTTGTTGAGGTACTCCTCCTCAACATGTGAAGTCCGTCTCACATGATTCTCCCTCTAGAGAGCTGAGACTTATCCCTCCTGGATAACTGTCCCATTGGAGCAACATCTCTCTTCGTTTCGGAGACCACCATCCCCTTGGACTACTCCGATCTGCTGAACAAACTGTGCATTGTTCTGCCTCCTGCAAACGCACTTGCTAGATTGCGACTCCCCGTCAATACAGCCCCCACTGCACCCCTCAAGGCCTAGCAACATGCTGAACTCGTTGCACACTTCAGCCTCCTACGGACGTATCCTTCACATGCCGAAGAGAAAGTTTCAATGCTCCATGGCGCCGAGTCTCGGCCGCCTTGGGATGGCCACGAACATTCCGTCGTCCGCATACAAGCCCATGCATGAGTACCAAATTCTTCGAGTTAGCAATTCCCCTCACCTCTGTGAGCTTTGCATAACTCTTTTGGTCGTTGAGCAACTCATTTCACCTTGGATGGTCTCATTCTTGCCAAGCGCCTCGCTTGCCTAGAGCACCATCAAGTATAGTTGTCAACGTTGAGCCGTAGCTCAAACTCAGCCATCCCAACCTTTGTGCGCTCCAAATTCTTCCAAGCTTGCCTGTTCTCGTGGTGCCTCTTGCGCGAAGGGTTGGCCATTCCTGTGAATGCCAATCTCAGATGCCCGCTCCTCTGAGCGACTCTTTTTCCTACATCTCCATGCCCGTTTTTCCCCCAAACGGTCGCGCGTGTGCTGACTGCCCTCAACGCAGCCCCGCTAGGTCCCCCACGTTTGCATGCTAAGTGTTTCTATGAGTGCTTGTCCCGCTCTGATACCATATGACACGGACTTAGCTGGTTTTGCCTAAGTCGTGCGGCACCCTTGCGTGTCCGTTCGCAAAGGTCAGCCTCCCAGAAGACTCCCATTGTCCCTTAGGACCAACAAAAGAGAGAACGGGCAAGAGAGAACGCCTCAATCGGGATCCACAAGCAAACATCTCCGAAAAACACTTCATAGACAATGCAAATTACAAACAGACTTTACAAGCTCTGAACAGTGGCACAACAAAGGGTAAAATGGTCCATTACAGACCGAAAAGCTCTCGCACGTGTCCACATGACACAACCTTTATTTACAAGCCTAAAGAGGCCACCAACCCAACTAAAGTGGGACTTATCAGCCTTCGGCTGCCCCTCTACACGCTGTACAAGGCATGAACATGCCAACAGACACGGACAGATATAAGCATTACATCAAACACCCTGTTTCAAAGTTTGTCCGTGACAATGCGGTGAAGGAGTGCATGTATATATTATAACGTGTAGTGTGAGAGTGTACGTATTATATATTATGACATGCGATATGGGAGTGCATATATATATATATATATTATGATATGGGGCATTAAAGTCGATGAATTTGCTATGCTTCATATATTATGTATATAAGCATCTTAATCATTTCGATGTAGAATTTTATCTTTTTATTTTGTGTATGCTATACTATCAAGTTATGCTTACTAAAAAAGTTATAAGATGAGAGATTTATTGTTAAATATCTTACACTAATAAATTTAAAATATGATATCCTACTTTAGTTATGTAAGGTATGGGTGGAAGTAGGACTAGGATATTACAAGTTGTGGTATTAGAGCCCAAGTTATAAGTCTGTACACTGTCTATCTGCAAATGTATGGGGTCTAATACTCAACTATAATATAAGTTTTAATAATTGAGTTGCATTGATTTTCTTATTATTATTTGATGCTCTTATACCTGGTAGCAAAGGTGTGAACAACTTGAAATTAATCAAGAAGATATCATGAGAAAAAAGGGTAAGCTAGAAGCTCTAGTAATATTTGAGAGGAGACTTTCGATAGTAGAGAAACATCTACATAGGGAGATCAAAGATATGATAATTAATAGGCTAGTAGAGTTAGTGGAGAAACAATCTCTACAATAAGAGGAGTTATTGGCTTGAGTACAGGAGGCGATGTTGGTAGTAACTCGAGGACATGATGTTGTATAATCAGTAAGTGAGAGATTTAGAAAGAATGATCCATCATAAAAAAATATTAAGAGAATCTTTGAGTATCCAAGGATTCCAAATTTAAATAAAATTATTTGTGCAACTTAAATGTTGATGCATGTCACTGGTGGGATATAAGAAGGGGGACTGTAGATGCTAAACAAATGACCTGGGAAAGATTCAATAAAATTTTTTATCAAAAATATTTTAATGGATCCCACGTATCAACTAAAATGGCAGAATTTGTTAACATCAAATAAAAAGGCCAATCGATTATGTATTACATTAGAAAGTTTGAGGAGTTATCCTAATCTGCACCCTATATGGTTAGAACTAATACCATGAGGGTGGATCAATTTCTATAGGGGCTCAGAGAAAAAAATTATCGGGGCATGAAGATGATAATGAATGCCTCAAATATTCCCTATTCCTTAGTAATGGAAAAAGCTTCGGAGGCAAAGGAGCCTGAGCAAAGAATTTTTCAAACCCAACAGATGCGTCGTAGCCATGATATGTCAAGAAAGAGTATTATTTTTGGTAATAGGCCTCCACAACATATTCTGAGTAGTAAAATAAAATGATATTTAGCAAGGAATTGCATAACAATCTCATTAGAACAGAAAAGAGTATCGGACAAAGTTTTTGTGATGACCAAGACAAAAGCAAAAGCTAGCCCATTAGTAATCTCAGGTTATATCCACTCCCTAAAATTGATAACTTGTTTGATCAATTACAAGGTGCATTAGTATTTTTTTAAATTGATTTATGTGTAGAGTATCACCAACTAAACATAAAGATATGAGGACATTCTTGAGACCATTTTCAGGACCAGATATGAAAATTTTAAATTTTTAATGATATCACTTGATCTAATAAATATAATAATCATCTTTATGGACTTAATGAATAAGATATTTAAGTAGTATTTAGATAAATTTGTGATAGTAATAATATTTTGATATACTCACACTCTAAGAAGAAACATGTAAAATATTTAAAATAACCTTGAGTATGTTAAAGGAAAAATAATTATATGTAAAATTTATGAAATATGAATTTTGGCTATAGAAGATAACATTCCTTGGGCATAATGTATCTAAGGAAGGGATCTCCATAGATCTAACTAAGGTGGAAGCTCTTAGTGACTAGCGCTGACTATTGTAATGGAGATAAGGAGTTTTTCTAGGATGACAGAAGGATTCTCCAAGATAACATCACCTCTCACCTAATTAAAATAAAATAATATTAAATTTGAATGGACTAATCATTCTGAAAATAGTTTCCTAGAATTGAAAAGGTGGTTGATTTCAGGTCTAAATCTTGTAATACCATTTAGGTCAAAAGGATTTGTAGTGTATAGTGATACATCCAAAAATGATTTATGATGTTCTTTGATATTGAATGATAGAGTTATAGCTTATGTCTCATAACAATTAAAACATTATGAGAAAAACTATCCAATCCATGATTTAGAATTGATAACACTGATGTTTACCCAAAAAATTTAGTGATATTATCTTATAGGGAGATGTGAAATATACATTGATCACAAGAATTTAAAATATTTTATTTACTAAACAAGAGTTAAATATAAGACAGAGAAGATGGCTGGAGTTAGTAAAATGTTATGATTGTATGATCAATTACTATTATGGGAAAGTGAATATAGTTGCTGATGCATTAAATTGAAAGTTACTTGATTTAGCTACTTTATCAATAATTCAAAGACCTCTTCATATAGAAATATAAAAATTTGAATATGAGATGATCCTTAAAGGTTTAATTGGGAGATTAGCAATAGTAGCCAACCCTTTTGAAAAAAATTAAAGAGTTATAGATTGATGACCCTTATTTGAACCGATTAAAGTCTAATATTGTGGTTCAAAAAATAAAAGATTTTCACATTAATGAAGAGGTAATCAGATTTCAGGATAGATTATATATACTAAAGGAGCTTGACATAAAGCAAGAAATTGTAACAAAGACACTCATTTTAACAAAGACACTCACCTCTATATTTAGTATAGGGATATGAAAAAGTACTATTGGTAGCTATAAATGAATAGATATATGATCCAATTTGTTGAGAAGTACCTCAAATGTTAACAAATTAAAATCGAACATAAGAGATCAATAGTACCTTAAGACCATTGCAAATACTTTAATGAAAATGAGAAGAGGTTATTGAATCTTGGATTTTGATTATGAAATTAATTAATTAGTTTACGATCTAATTTACATTGTGAGTGACGTAGAATTAACTTCGATCAGAAAATGTAAATTGATTAAAGTAAGAAGAATCAGACATTGGGTTGGAGTGGAACATGTCAAGAGTATTAAGACTGTATCTGCACTAAGAGGGTGGGGGTGAATTAGTACTTTCGTAAAACTTACGTTAATTCAAAAATTTTGTTCAATAAAGTCATATCGAAAAGATGTTTAACTTAAAAATGTACGAAAACGTAATTAACGTGGTGAGAGTAAGAAATATGTTCTCAATATAAATGAAAAGCATAAAATAAATGTAAACCAGATTTTATAATGGTTTGGTCATCCCAACCTATGTCTACTCTCGATTCCTCTTTACTCGAGGCCACCGGTTTTCATTATCGATTTTCTTTCCAACGGACGATGGTTATATTTTAAGTACCAAAATAAGATGGAAAGGTAATAACCAAAAATATTTTATATGACCTACGCCAAATGACTTATTATCAAATCATTCGAAAGTGAAGGACTCAGGGTTGATATAATAATGATCAGCCATAAATTGGAATAGGAAATAGTAGGTGTTGTTGTATCCTTTTTTATTTATAGGAATATGTGACAAAAATGATGAAGAAAGTAGCACAACCCTAAAGGGATAACTAGCAACTTGCTTTAGTCGAGGGAAAATTATGCTCTTTCAAGACAATAATTCGAGTGCTCTAAAAGTTTGAAGAGGCAACCAATTCCAACAACCAATTTCATACATGGAATATAATCTATTAATATTTCAAAAGGATAAGCAAAGAGTAAGCGAATACCAGTAGTCAACTTGATGTGTGAAGTATATTTATCTTCACCCACCTTCTTTTTAAGGATTAACCTTATTTCTTAAACCTTATCTCTTAAATGTTAGCGAGTTAAAGTAACATTGGCGGATCAATGTTTGACTAATCAATGGTAATATTGATAGACTATATTTGAGAGCTAGGTGTGTTGTGGCCAAGAAGAAATAAAGATGTAATAAAAAAGAGTTATACCATCATTATAAACTTAGAATGAGGATCTCGAAAGAATAAGTGGAGAGGATTATCACAAAGTAATGCAATCAAGTGCATGTCTATGACCTTTTGTTGGTATTGTTTTTCGGTATTTTCTTATAGACAACTTATAAGGGGTATGAAGTAATATTGTGAGCCCCATTTTGCTATTGCCAATGTTTTTTTTGTGTTTTGTGTTTTTTGCTATGCAATAACATAAGCATTATAGGTAGGTAGAGCTGCATTGCAAACATAAAAAAATACCAAAATAATCTTGCTTTTATGTGCCACGAGCTAATTTTTAACTATTGATTATGTTTGTAAAACATCGACTCTTCAGCACCTTTGATCTATTCAATTAATAATTTTTTATTAAATGTATCATTTAATACATTTGAATACATTTAATTAATACATTTAAATACCTTTTGCTATTCAATTAATACATTTGAATACATTTAAGTATTCAAATGTATCAACATAATAATTATTTGATCTATTCAATTAATAATTTTTATTAAAATTAACTCATCGGACATAACAATTAGGTTTGTCCTATTTGGAAATTTCATGCACCTGATGATTGCTTCACATCAACATGATCACTTGGTTAATATTGGATGATCAATCAAGTCTATCAACACCATCTCTTTAACCTGCACAAGAAGCAAGAAAGAAGTTTAGGTTGGGTAAATCCATTACTCATCAAGTAGTCAGCTTACACCTACAATAATATCTGCAAGGGTGAAAGAATCCATTGTTACCAAAACAAACCAACAAGTTACAGGAATTATAAGGCTGTGGGGATATGAACAAATCTTTTCATCTGCTTCTGATGAGGCATTAAGTCTCAAGTCCTACTTATTCTCAACTCACAAAACAAAAAACAACAATAAAAAAAGAGAAAAGGGATCAATCTCAAACTTCCAAGCATTCACCTCAATGCCAATTCCAAATCAAGACCCAAGAAGAGCCTAACACCTATATTAAATACATAGATGCAAAAGCTGCAACACGGCCGTTAGAAAGATCATCTTTAGCTTTTGGAGTAGCAACTAGATATGGCTGGTGGGTGGAAATGGAGATGGCCATGAGGAATGAGGCTTCAGGGGAGGAATGGCAGCTGTAGTGGTGCTGGCAATCGAGAATCCTGATGATGCTGCAGAAGAGAACAGCGGAAAAGGAGTTGGGCACTGCATCTGCCATGTCCAGCTTGGGAGAGCTTGCACTCCCATCATGGGCTTCTTTTCTCTGGCTCTTTCCTGCACTTGTATTTAGCAGTTATAAATCAGGCAAGTGTGGAATTGAGAACAGCATGTAAGAGAATCTCCAGGCAAACAAATTGAGCAATTATTTGCAAGTGGTGAGCCACAGCCTCTAATTTAACTAAGCTAAATGTTTGATGCTGTTCAACAATATATTATTAATAGGTGAAAATTTTCATAATTCCAACAGAAAAAGAAAACTAAGCTTCAAATATCTCTATAGAGTCTATGCATGTATGATAGCAAAAATAATTCGAACTTCAGAGAGTAAATGTGATTGCTTAGGATTTTTTTTTTCTTTTTGTTTTTAGGAGAAATCGAGGGAATCATCCACACTAATGGTATAGTCACTAGGAAGAGTAGTTGGGTGAAGTCTCTACAAGTTTCAGTACCTTAAACCTCATCAAGATGAAGAAGTAGAACCAACTATTCAATTGAGTTGAATCAATTGTAAGAGTTACATGAAATTATTCTATTGAGTTAAGCTAGATATACCTTTCAGACTATGTCTAATTAGATGGCTTAATTTTGATCATGCTCTCCATGTCCAGTATTTGGACTGCAGCGGTACATCAAGAATGGAACAAATGTATCCTACACGAGGGGGGCCCTTGCAAGCTTGACAATGGCATCATCATCAATCAAAAGTTTGTCCACTTTTGAGAGGAGTATTTCTGGTAACATCAGATGCAAAGCCTTTTCAGAGGTTGTCTGAAAGTAATTTCTGATGTACCGCAAGCAAAAATAGGCACATAGCTTAACAGGTTTACCCAAATCAATAATCTAGACACACTATAAGCAGCTACACAAATGCTCTACAAGACAGACCTTTGCATTCAGAATAAAATTTTAGCCCCCTAACAAATATATGAAATTAATGACTGGTTCAAAATTGACAGGTATTCTTGTGGTTCCTTCTGACATACATAATTACATATTATATGCAACTACATACATTATTGAGATATATATATATACAAAATATGTTTCTAGAATGCATTGGCAAGAGCCTCGTTCACTAGGTTCACCCATTCTTTCATATTCCATGTGACTAGATCTAGATGCATGTGCATGTCCCAAAATCCAAGAAAGAAATAAGAGAACCTGATACATTTTGAACCCTATGTCTCTGAGTTTTAAGCAGTAGCCAACTATACAGCAAGGTAACTACAATCTGGAAAGAAGAGAATCCACTTTTGCAACATTACCTCATTGGTGGAATAGTAAGACAGTCTTTGAGCAGTCCACGCATGAGAACTCTCATTGGGCATATCAATGTCATGACGAACAAGAATTGGTTGCGGAGGGGGGTTGTTAACCTGTAGCAAAAAAAGATCAACTGCTAATCAGCAATTCAAGCAACTATTTACTATTTTAAATGATCCATCAGCTCCTACAGTTCCAAAAAAATAAAAATAGTTGCAATTTTTCATCAGATAATACTAGTGAGGAGACAGAAAGAAAAGAAAAAGGATCGAGACATATTACAACTCAAGAATTCTCCAGGGGCATATCTATGTGATAAGGATTAGCAGAAGAAGATGGTTTACTATCAACAGTACAGACAACTATTTGATATAAGATCCCTTAGCACTTACAGTTAAACAAATATAAAATAGTTGCAATTTTTCATCAAATACCACTAGCGGTGGGGCAAGAACAGATACAGGATCAAGAATGTTTAAAATGACAAAATCACTAAAAATACCACTAGGCAGAGCATTTTCTTTGCAAAGAAAATTACCATAATGAAAAATGGTTAGTTGGCATCCCAAGAAAGCAAGAATTTTGTTAAGGGAATCATTACTGGAAGAGGAAGCAATCTATTAAAAAGTCTTGGGACTTGTATTCTTCAGACTATGACTGTTGTAACAGCGAAAGGTACTAGCAACTGCAGTGGAAAGAATTCACCCATCTGTACCTTTACTAGGGCAGAAGCTTCAAATGAGCCAAAGGGGAACAAGATGCCTGGCAGATTTTGATCCTTCTTTGGACTATGTACAACAGGTTGACAAATCCTCAAGTTCAAATCTACATTGTGACCTGAAAGAATGACAAAAATCGTTCAAGAAATAAAGAAAGCACACTGGGAATTTATAGAACTTCATATGGTCTTTTCTACACCTCTTATATCGTTGAGAGTGACAAGGAAACAAACTGCAATTCGAGAGTATACCTTCAGAATCAGTACCAGTAAATAGCTGTCTCTCGTAGGCACTCGGGTCAAAATTGGTGACAGCCTCCCTCCCATTGCATTTTATAGCTGCCTTGTCGTAAGCTCTGATGTCAAACAACAACAAAGATAGAAAACAAAATATTGGTATCAGAATGGGACTCTGACAAAATTCAGATTTTAAGAAAATTATCATGAGCAATGAGAAAATCCATGCTCAGGAGGACCTTGCAGCTTCTATTTCACTGTCGAATAGTCCAAGATATATGTACCTGCACATTCAAGCATTGCGTTCTCATAGCTAAAGAGTGGGTTTTCATGATCTTCTTTACTTCTCAAAATGCTAGGAATACGAATATCATAGATTTTGTCGTGGTTTGGCCAAAAAGATAGAACTGTGAACCTTAAGTGGCAAGATCCATGGTAGGAGACTAAAAACCCTTACTGATTCAAAGCAAGAATCCAAATAATAAGAAATGGGCACAATTTGCTTACTTCTTGCCAAGCAACTGCCCCATGCGAGCTTCCCAGCGACCACACTTGTGAAGGGTCACCCCTCTATATTTGGAGCTACCCCTTGAAAATCCAGTGCTTTGTCGGCGAAGTATGTGCACAAATTCTTCTTTCGTCAAATTGCTCATCTGACAAGAAGTGAGCTGATGAATTAATTCTACTTGTTCGTCAACCAGAACCACCGACCAATGTATTCCGGTGCATCATCCCATTACCTGTTTCAGATCTTCCTCGTAGTCGCTAAGATTGAAATTGATGTCAGCATCAACTCCCCTGAACTTTATTGCGGCTCGATCATATGCTCTGCGATTAGAATGAAAAACCAGTAAAGATTTCCCAAATCATGCAACGGAAAGAGGCAAGAAAAAGATGCATCTGAAAGAGGATGATTTAGACCTTGCGGCAGCATGAGCAGTGTCAAAGCCTCCTATTAGCGTCCGGCACAATCAGTAAAGATTAATTTTAGAGGATAACATATTATCTAATTACCAGCAAGCAAGAGGAATTCTTACCCAAATAGACCTGCTTCCCACAGTCCCTGTGGATACGAAAGTTATGGTCGATCGATTGGAGGGCTAAGTAAAAGAGCAAGTTTTTAAGGAGCAAGATGCGAACCAGATGTGGGATTCCCATCTTCCTGTCCTCCGGTAGAACGTGACTCCCCTGTACTGGGAGCTGCGGGATCGAGGCCCCCTTCTACTCTTCTTCGCCTGCTGTTGCTGTGGCTGCGGCTGTTGTTGCTGCTGCTGCTGCTGCTGTTGAGGATGGAGAACTCTCCCACTCGATGAAATATCGGCCTGGCGGAAGCTAAAATCCGTCCACTGTGATCTCGATGAGGACGGCAAAGAGGAAGCCGCCACGAATGGTTGTGGCACCGGCTGGGGCGGAAACAGCTGCCGGGTAATTAACCCGGACTCTTGCGAGACATCATTCCCGTCCTCCTCGATCTCTTCATCCACATCATTCTCGCCCTCGGCTGACGCAGATCTCTTCAATATGCCGAACTCGAAGGCGGGAGCGGTGACCGGCAGGGTGGAACACGAGTCCTCATCGGCCGCCGCACTCGTGGAGGTCTCCACGTTGAGGACAGACGACTCAGACGTCTCCGAGCCAACGACACCGGTGTACTCGCCAATGGCCTTCTCGGCGACAGCCGTCGACTCGCTCGAGGATGCCACGTTGAGGTCCAACATCCTTCCTCCTCTCCGATGGATACAGTAAAAGCCAAAGCTTTTTTTGTCCGATTTAATCGACGCTCGATCTCCAACGACTCTCCCACACTTGGGAATCGAGTTACTACTTATCTCCGGAAGAAGAGCCACAGCAAGTAGAGGTAGAAGCAGGACAAGGCGGAATCGTTGTCACGGAACATCTGTCTCCAGGCCTCGACGGTTGCAGCAACCGCGATGGATTTCCCGAAGCATTTACCTCGACAACTTCACTCTATCTAGCCCGATTCCTCCTTTATAAGATCGAAATCCGAAGAAACGGAAGACGATAAGATCCTCGATTATCAGATCCGATCGGGAGTTCAACAAGGGAGATCAAAAGAACGGAAACCCACGAAGACGAGAACAACAACAAGAAGCAACAAACCGAAAAGACCCGATCGGCCTGGAAGAGCGGCGGTGGCGTACGGATTTCCGGCTGTCGTCGGCGCCGGCGGCGAAGGGTGAGGAGATGAGACGTGGAGAGGGGGAGGGCGCAGCGAATAAGATATATAGAGGAGGCCGAAGCAAATAATACGGTCTGCCGGGGGGGCGACCGGGAGAAGCCGGTGTCCCGGTTTCCATGGGGGCGGGCGTTTTGCGGGAGGTCCAAAGGACAAGATATCCGCGGTGGACAGATCGTAACCGTCGGACGAGATCGGACGGATGGGATCGCGTCTGTTGACCACAGAGTGATTAAAGGTCGTCGCCTCGTAACCACTAAGGGATAAGAGCCGTACACGTACCGAAACAAGATTCTTAGTACGAGAATACTTTTCCTGCCCGGTTCGGATCTACGCGCTCGCTCACCTGCGTTGCAGTTCGACGAATTGCCGACTCCGGAAGTGGGTCCCAAAACCGCATGGAAGGTGGACGAGGCGGGTAGGAGGTGAATACGTCGATGTTGTTGGTAATGTGTCTTATGTTGATTAATTAGTGATAAGTCGGATGATTAGGTGGTATGCATTTCCTTTTTTGGAAGAGTATGGGAAAAGGACATGATGGGGGCTGACAATGATATTTTGTGTCGAAAGAAAGAGCATAGTGGAAGGTAAAACATGTACTTGATATAAATAAACTATCGGATATATAGATATCTTGTTATGTAAAAATAAAAAATAATAAAAAAAAGATTAAAATTTATAATGACCCGAGTCTGATGGACTAACTAGTCTATCAACTTCGTTTGATCTAAACCATTGACTCATCAGACTCTTATAAGTCAATCTTAATCTTACTCACTTTCGATGCGGGACTAATCAGGGTGTTACAAAATTCATGTTCATAAAATTCTATTTTACTTAGTACTGTTTGGATGAATTAATTATGCTTTGTCATTATTATTCAAGTACTACTAGATCCATATTGATCGTGGACTATGAGCATAGCTCGGATAGATTCAATGAATAGCGGATGTACACAGTGAATCCCAACAAGGTTAATAATAACATGACAAGCTTGAACTTTTGGAAGGTCAAAGTGCGACTTCACAACAAGAATTGATATGACAATTAAGTGTCGCCTCATCAACATGATGTATTTAGGTACCAAATCAGATTGAAGTAATTAAAAAGAAGATTAACTATATAACCCATTTTTTTAATTTGTTAAGTTACCAAGAGTATGATAAATTAAATTTGACAATTCCATACTTAAATGACAAATTTTCCAAATAAATATATACGGAAAATTGTGTCAATTTTCATGGTTCCAATTCCCATCACGATTGAATGATCGATGTCAATCGGTGACCTTCCAACCAACTTGAAAAGCCAATATGAATGATTTAATTGCTCCCCTTTTATCAATGGAGACTCCTTTTTTGTTTGACGGTTCGGTTCAAAAAATAATTATTTAATTAAAAAAATTAATATTTTAATAATATTAATATTTTATTAGATCAGTGCAATATGAAAATATCAAGTGGTTTAGTCTCACGTTCGTTCGTTCAAGGATTATATTATATAATTAATAATTCAAAATAGGTTAAAAGTTATTTTTCGCTAAGAGACTCTTTTAAGATCAACCCTAAAAGTATAACACCTTTTGAATCGAGAGATGTGATGGATCTCATCACATGATACCGATCGTGAGGGTTGAAAAGTCGTTGGCTCTCCATTTGTGTGAGACTGATGAGATAATATATTGGTTGGAGATTTGGAGAGTCGATGCATCATGAAGTCTATCCCAAAAAGTTGAACAATTACTCATGGATCTCAAATGACATCCATCATAGTGCCTAAGAACATTATAATTTAGAGTTCAATCCGAAATAATAAAATTATATAGCATATAATCAAAGTGGATAGTTAGTCCTCGCACCAAATAACAGTAAGAATTAATGATGGACTTAATAGTCGATATTAATAAAAAAAATAAATATTAGTATCATAACTAAATAAATAAATAATTAAAATAAAATAATAAATAATAAGAATTAATAAAAAAAAATTAGTATCAACCATGCGACGTCTATTAGGAAAGATATTATTGAAAAAAATAAATCATGATAAAATTATAATAACATATTATCATGATTCTATCAATAATGATGATCATCATCTGAATGTGATCTCTTACGTTATGAAATAATTTAAATGAGTATTTTTTATTTATTATTGATTGAGAAAATTATATAATTATTATTTTTTATAATCTCTTTGTGTATATAAACTCATACACACTATTAATAAAAATTCGAGCTAGTCATTTCTTTCATGGTATCAAAGAAATAGTTACTCCAACGAGTCTTTTTTTTTTTTCTTTGATCCTCTCTCTTACTATTGTTGATTTATACCTCCTTCTTTATTGTAGTTGAAGGTAGCTTTATAACTTCTATTAAGCTTTATGTTATAATAAGTCTATATTTCTTGCAAGCTGCTTTGGATCTTTTCTTTTCCACATTTTAACATGGCTAGTAATATCTTTTTAACAAGACACTCATCTTATATCATTCTCAACTCTTATACTCCTAAAAATACTTTTATCTCCATTAACGTTGTAGTTTAAGCTCCTCTCAAACTCACACCAACAAATTATACCTCTTGATATACTCAATTTTATTCTCTTTTAATTGGTTATGATATTATGGGTTATGGAGATGGCACTATCAAGAATAATCGTAAATATACTTTTTGGATCCATTAAAATCATCTTCTTAGAAGCATTATCATTATCTCTTTTTCTCCTCAAATCATTCCTTACGTAGTCTTTATAAAATCCTCTTATGAGATGTGGTCTAAGATTATAACAATGTATATGAATCAATCTTGTGATCATTTCATGCAACTCTCAAAAACTCTCTTTAAGCTTTCTAAAGGCACAAAATATATTTTTGACTATATGTTAGCTATTAAAACTCAAGCAAATGGACTTATTATGGTTGATGCACCTCTTGAAGATGAAGAGATTATTTTTATATATTAAATGATTTTGGTTTATATTACAAGGAGATCTTAGTTGTGATTCATACTCATGATAATCTTATATCTTTTAAAGAACTTCATAATAAGTTTTTTAACTATAAAACTTATCTTAAGTGAGAGTCACTATCTTTTAATATTACTTTTATTATCATCAATTTTAGTAATAAAACTAGTTTTAACAATAAAGGCAAGATCTATAACCAGTAAGGCAATTATTGAAACAATCATTTTAGAGGCAACATACAACAACGCCACAACAAAAGTATCACTAAATTTGAGCAATAATTTAACAATAAATTCACCTATCAAATTTATGATATGCAAGGCCATTCTACTAAGAAATATCGTCGCTTACTTTATCATGACAAGTGATAGTAAAGGTTTCAAAAGAACTCATATTATTCTATAATCCTTCCCTCTTCCTCAACATCCTTTTACTCTATGATATTCTTTATTCCTGATATAAAGAAGAACTTAATATCTATCTCTAAATTATATTCTTCTAATACTATTTTTATTAAATTCTTACCCTCTTCATTTGTTATGAAAGATCTCAATAGAGATGGAGTTTAAAAGTAGCTAACTGTTGCACTATCCAAATTCATCTATATTTTGGCCATCATGAATGCTCCATATCAAGAATAACATAATTGCTTAGAGTATCCTTATTTTAATATTCTAAATAATATTGTTCATTCTTACAATTTATTTTTATCATCATTATCTTGTCATCCCTTTTCATATAATTCATGTAAATACAATGAAATACACAAACTTTCATTTTCTACATCATCTTTCACAAGTAATTCATCTTTTGAACTTATATATATATATATATATATATATATATATATATATATATATATATATATATATATATATACACACACAATGTTTGGGATCCTTCACCAATATAATCTTATGATAGATTTAACTAATATTTTATTTTTATTGATTATTTCATAAAGTTTATATATAGTTATTGAAGCAAAAATTTGAAGTATTTATTATTTTTCCTAAGTTCAAACTTATTATTAAAAAATTCTTTCAATAATTCATTATTTCATTATACTTTTTGAAACCAATCAAATCTCTCATTTTATCACCCCTTCACATATTCCTGAACATAATAGAATCACGGAACATCATAATTAGTACATCATCCTAACTAGTCTGACACTCTTTACTCAAGCTTCTTTTTCTCTTTAGTTTTAATCTTACGCATTAGTTACATCAACTTATCTTATTAATTATATGCCCAATTCAGTTCTTAACATGATTTCACCATCTAAAAGACTATTTGGATCCACTCCTAATTATAAGAAATTACATATTTTTGGGTGTCTATGTTATCCATGATTAAAATCTTATACTCATAATAAATTGGAAGCTCGATCAAAATAATGTATTTTTCTTGAATATTCTATTGATTAAAATACCTTTAAATATTTTTATCCATTAACCAAAAGAATTTTTATTTTTCGTCATGTTGATTTTGTGAAATCTATTTTTCCTTATAAATCACTTGACTCTCTCTTACGTAGACTAACTTCCAATAAATTTATTAATTAGGTTTCTCAAATTCATGAGCCAACTCATATTATCATTTTCGTTCAAGTTGAAATATTAACCTCACTCATCAATCGAAACACTTTATTCACTCGGATCCTACTAGGTCCTTCCTTAAAGATGTATAATAAATAATGGGTACCTTATCCATCAAGCTGCCTCATGAGAGTGTCGCGCATCAAGAGAATTCATAGCAAAGTTTGGTTTCAATATCTTCTATTTTAAATTCTTTTATCCAACATGTTCTAGAGATGTCATTGACCCAATACCAATTTATTTGATGGTTACTAGTGCTAGTTAAAAGTGCACTGTAAGCCAATCATATGAGTGATGACACGTGTAATCTACTACACAATCTCTTTTAGTTAATATTAATAATGATATTTTCGCACTTTAAATTATGATAATAAGATCAATTCACATTTAAACATAAATTTTAAATATTCTTGGTTATATGTTACTCGAGGACATCGAGGTAACTAGACAAACTAGTGTACTATATACTTGTCCATATGATGGAGGTAACTGGTCTCATAGCTACTAGTGTGGGGACACTATGAATATAGTGCAGGTGCTCATTGGAGAATGAGTTTATTGAATGATCTGCTTACCGAATGCTAAATGGTTAATGATATCTTATCGTTAGATAGTAATTCTGTAGTCTTAGTTATGCATATGGTCCTTAGACTTAAGACACCAAAGATGTCTTATTTGAGTATTTCATGCTTTGATACTGAACTTATGCGACTGAAAGTTCTAAATCTAGTACAAACGGTCATTAGGAATGATAACCAACCTTACGAAGGTAATTGAGTGTCAATAAAGGATTATCCACTCTCAGTATCATGAGAAGAATATCCCATGTATTCTTTCTCAAATAAATCCCTAGCTAGGTCACTCGAATTGAGAGAGAATGAGTTCTCCGAGAAAATTTGATAAGAGTAAGACTCAAATAGATTCTATATGGGCCTGATAGCACTATGACCGATATATGGTCTTTAATATATTTGATGGATGATGGATGATGGATTATATATACATAATAATTGAGAGCTAATATGTCCAATAGATTAGATCCTATTGTACCGTTTGAGAATTATGGCGTAATTACCTAGTACATCCATAGTCAATGAATTGAGTGAATTATTATGAGAATAATAATTCACTAAATCAGAAAGGGTTCTAACGAATGCAACTCACGACCAACTCGGTATTGAGCCTAGAGGGTCACGCATATATGATGGACGACTCGACGAATAGAGGATTGTATACGGAATATCTAATAAACCTCATTTACCCTTGTTTTAATAGATCTATTAGGTGAGACCCAATAGAGCATGGAACTTAGAGTTGTTATTGGATGGGAATCCAATATCTATTAAGCCAACGGTTATTGGATAGAGATCCAATACCCATTAAGAAGGATCCATTAGGGTTTTCATAAAGGGGTTTTCTATAAATAGGAGTGGGGCTTAAAGGATTCTAGGCTAGACCCCTAGAGTTGCCAGCCTCCTTATCTCTTCCTCCCATCTCTCCCTTGTCGTAAGCCCCCTCCATAGTGTGAGAGGATAGCAAGAGGGCCAGCTCTTTCTTACTTACTACTGTTGCATAGTGGTGCACTATCACGAGGAGAGAACCCGCAGTAAGGAGGAGGTGCGTCGCCGATGTCGCCCACCATATGGATCACTGCTAAAGAGGATTTTGCGAGAGCTCCTTCATCTGATGGACCAAGATCTGAATTCTCTCCCCTAGGTGAGAACATCTCACTCCTTCATGTGGTTTTGTTATTTTAAGTTTTATACTTCCGATCATCTCTTGATGATCCGATACTTTTGTTTGGGAAACAGTTTTTGTTTTAATTTTTTTGCTACACATGTGATGCTCCTCATTTTCCTAACAACTAAATCTAAAAATTAAATCTTTAAACAAAATAATTATTTTTTTATTTTTATAAAATAATCTCAATAATTTATTTTTGAGCCTTGTACTATCAACTAAGTATTAAAAATTCTCAAGCAGCAATGGCTAAAGAATATAATGCTTTATTATAGAATGCTATATAGGACTTAGTCCTATCTCATCTAAGTTATAACCTTATAGGGTGTAAATGAGTTTTTCATACCAAATGAAATCCTGATGGGTCCATTAATAAGTATAAAGCAAGACTTAGTTATAAAGAGATTTTATCGACGTCCAAGCCATGAGTACCATGACACCTTTAGCCTAGTTATAAAGCTAATAATAATTCATATCATTTTATGTCTTGCCTTGTCTAACTAGGACTTCAACAATTAGACATGAATAATGCATTTCTTCATGATTGTACTTTCGATGATGCATTTATGAGATAACCTCTAAGTTTTATTGATAAAATCTTCCTCAATATGTATGTAAGTTGTGCAAGATTCTTTATAGCCTCGAGCCTCTCATACTTGGTATCATGAACTTCGAACACATCTAGTCTTAGTTGGATTTCATAATTCACAATTTGATAATTTATTATTCATTTATTCTCATGAGGTCATAATCATATTTTTACTAGTTTATGTGGATGATTTAATTATTACTAGTAATAAATCAATAATAATTTATTTATTTATTTAGCAGTTGTGAAATAAATTTTCTATCAAAGATCTTGGGTCCCTCACTTATTTCCTTGGTGTTCAAGTCATTCACACGATAAATAGTATATTTCTTTCTCAACAAAAGTATATTCATGATTGTCTTGATCGTATCAAATTACTTGAAGCAAACATTATTACTATGTCAATCTCGATAAGTGTTCCTCTTGCTAATCTCATTGATGTCATTGAGTATTATCAAGTTGTTGGTAGTTTGCAATATTTGGTATCCACTTCTTCGGACATTGCATATGCAGAAATAATCATAACTTATTTCTATGAAAGGATTCCCTTCTATTGCTTCATGCATTTTTAGATGCCAATTAGATAGGTATTAAGGATGATAGGATATCTACTAGTGCTTATGTTGTATTCCTTTATCATAATCCAATCTCTTAGAAATAACTCTCTATTGCAGGATCGGAGATTGAATATCAAGAGATTGCTTATATAAATGTTGAACTTTATTAGATTCAATAATTATCATTTAAAACTATTTATCATATTTTATAATCCTCTATCTATATATTGTGATAATACTGGGAACATATGAATGTGCTAATCCTATATTTCACTCTAGAAGCACTTAACTAATGATTTTTTACTTTATTTGTGATAAAGTTCAAAATGATAAATTATATGTCTCTCATGTGTTATCTTCTGACGAAATTAAAAATGCTCTTAACAAGTATTTATCTTGCCAACAATTTTTTCTACTTCAGTTTAAGATCAATATCTTTGATGAGAGTACCATATTGTGAGAGCATATTAGGAAGGATATTATAAAAGAAAATAAATCATGATCCTCTCAATATTTTATAATGATTCTAGATAATAAAAATTATGATAATATATTATCATGATTCTATCAATAATAAGGATCATGATCTCAACATGATGTCCTGCATTATGAAATAATTTAAATGAATATTTTTATGTTTATTACTGATTAAAAATTATATAATTATCATATTTTATATTCTCTCGTTATGTATATAAGCTCATACATACTATCAATTAAAAATTAAGCTAATTATTTCTTTCAACGTCGTGTGTAAAAACTGACGCCTCATCCTCACTCTTAAACTTTTAAACTGATGCCTCCACAAGAAGATATTTTTCTATCATCATTTTTATTTTTATTTTCAGTAATGAATTTTGTGGTGTGAGTCTCATGATTTTTTTTTTGTTACGTGATATTTTTTTTAATGCACCAAGGTTTGTCTGAATTAAATAACATATTACATATTTGATAAGGTATATTTCGGATCTCGATCATGTTATGATCTATGCCACGATCCACCTCTAACATCAACACAAACGCGGGCCCTCGGGACATGGACCAAGCGCCACGTCGGATACACCCCTACAGATTCAACACAAGAGTCGCCTTCCTCTCACGTCGAGCTGAATCCCGTATAGGGAGGCGTCATCTTGGCAAGTCCCGTTCCGGAAAGCTTGGGATGGCACTGCATGGCACTATTCCGTGCATACTAGGCGATGACCGCACGAAGGTACGAACTCGCTACTCGGGCACCAATATAAAAGTCCCTTATCGGTAACTGGCCAAGGGATGAGAAAAACAAGTGATAAACCACTGACTTAATCTACGAGGAGCCCAAGTTGAGAATCCCTCGATAGGGGTCTATGTACAGGGACGTGGCCACTCCCAAGCTAGCTTGATCTCGCGTTGGAGACGCGACCACCTCGACCTCTGATCCAGCCCAACCTCGGTATCGTCTTTGATCGACCGAGAGATACGCTCCTGAACGTCGACGACTCTGGACATCGACCTGTGGACCAAGCCGTGTTGACTCCTCGATCACGTCGTGTGAGTTCACCAATAATATTGTAGTGGTGAATAAAAACATTATATTTCCAAATAGAGCAAGGAATATATCTTTCCAAAGAATCTTTGATAATTATATATATTATATTATATTATATTATATTATATTATATTATATTATATTATATTATATTGTATTGTATTGTATTATTGAAATGTACACATGAACCCTCGTTTACACATTCGAAGAACGATCAAAAGAGTTAAAAATAATCGATCACATAAACAAATCATGAGAACAAATAATTTATAGTACAGGGGATATCGAATCCCTCTTATGTAGAAAGTCTAACGTCTTTGACATTGTACATACACTAATAAATAAATACGAGTGAGTTCATGACAAATGAGGAGAGATTATGGACAGCTTTCGTGGACTTTTTCTTTTTGTGATTTTATTTTAATTTGCTGGTTAAAATTGGCAATCCGATTCGACAACAATTCGAGGAGCTAAATGATTCTGCTTGGAGGATCGTTAGGTGCGTGACTCACACCACAGGAAAGCGAAAGGAAAACTCCTTCCTGTGCTTCGTGGAGCCCATCGTGGGCGGAGGCCGACCGGTGACCGCTCCGCCTTTGGTCGTATAGTCTCTCACCCAAATTGCCACCAAATCCATTCCCAATAAATAAATATATAAATGAGTCGTGTCCCGATCAGATGCTTAGTTTTCATGGGACCCAGCCTTGCTGGCAAACCAGAGATCGACAACCCATCGGCACATGATCAAGGTTAAGCTGACTCGGCGGCAATAACATATTACGTCTCGAGTCAGAGGGGAAGAGAAGGTCGCCTAACGATCGGTAAACAATGGAAGGAGGTTTTTATAGTGTTAATGTGTGGTAAGAAAGGGAGAGTCTCATGTCATGTGTATTAAATAAAGAAGAGTTGGGATTTGAAGTCGTAGGCAAAACCTCGGAAAGCCGGTGGATTTATATGGCCGAGTTGAGTGAGTCACTTTGGAGTAGCTTTTACCCTTTCTGTGCTCCTAAGGGCAAGAACTTGGTCTACAACGCCTGCACCAAGAAATCACAGGGTGGTGGTGGTGGTGGTGGTGGAGCCACCACCATCGGTGTCATCGACACCATATCCCATTGTCACGTGGGTTTTGACCGCTGTATTCGTCACGGAATTTGTCAAAGATTTGATCGGATCAAAATTGAGATAAAAGAGAATATCAATTTTCCCCATCAATTTTAGTCCATGATGTTAGATTTTGTGATCTTTTATAATCGATAAGATATATATAATATAACTAATTATATTTTGATGAAATATATTATTCAATAACAAAAAAGTCTACTTAAAGTAGGATTTCTTACGAGATAAAAGATGAACTCTCTTAGTTATTTATCTTAGACTCGCTGTTTTCGTTTGTAAATAGACATGACCTCTAGGAACTAAAAATTAACATCTCACAAGGCTATAGTTGAGGGATTACAAAGGTTATAAGGACGCTAAATGTTACGAATTTAAATATTAAATATGTGTCAAGAATAAAAAAAATATTTTTTTAAAAAATTATGACAAAGATGATATCTACGATCCAATTTTGTATAATATAATAATGATATAGGAGTAAAGTCTCAACTAATAAACTATACATGATTTTGTTGTTGTAAATGTCACATCCTTAGTTATATTATAAATAATTCAATTTTGTATAATATAATAATGACATAGGAGTAAAGTCTCAACTAATAAACTATACATGATTTTGTTGTTGTAAATGTCACATCCTTAGTTATGTTATAAATAATTAAATTATTATTTATGGTTTATAATAAAATCTTTTAAGGTATCTTTATATCTATCTCTTCTCAAACGACTATATGTCGATATTATGTTTAAAAAAAATTAATTTTATCATCCATCAAATATATGCATTTTGTCAGCTTGAGCTATTAAGCTATTATGATTTCGGCACTGTTGGTGGATGAAGCACCAAAAGATGTCAAAGAACAAATAAATGGATGGCCCTAAGATGGGTACGAGGTTTGGGTAGACAGCATCGGTGCTACATGTCCGTCCATTCATGGAGAGAAGAAGATATCACCGACGACATACCACTTCGTTTCCCTATTTACTAAATCTCATCATTGCTTATTATATTTTCGAAAGAAAGCTAACCAAATCCTCATATGTCCTAAAGATCTTAATCGAAATGTTATTCTAAGAACTGGTCCCTTAGAAAAGGATTCCATATATTTTTAAGTCTTAATGAAAACAAAACAACAAAGAATTTGATTATGTGATCAACAAAGTATGTGGTAAGACATCACAAGACAAACCTCATATTCTAAGTAAGTGATTGTTCTTCTCTTTTACAGAGTTCTAATGTAAATCAATAAATCAGGTTTAAGTTTTGCAGATACTGATTTATATTTTTAACAGCTCTAAACTCACATTGTTTGAAAACTAACACATGAAACTTAAATGGAGAGAAATATTGCACAAAGATTTATTAAACATGTAGAGAAATAGAAAAAGGACAGATATTGAATTCAAACTCATAATCTACACCATTACCATAAGCTCTAACAACTATGAAGGTGTTATTATATTTCCTCCTTTTGTAGCCAAGAAATAAGAAATTTAAGGTTGACTTATCGAATGGCTACGCAGATTAACATACAGCAACTCAGGTGAAACAACTTCCTTCCTAAGCCTTATTTTAGTTATCATAAAAGTCATTGTGGACAGCCCTTAACCCTCTAAACAAAACACTATGTCCTATCTAATGGTTGCTGCTCTCCAACCGAAACCCTATTTTATTGCCTAAGAAAAAGAAGTACAGTGACAGACTGCTGCTATAGGGGTGATGACAAATCTTTTTTTGGGTCCAAGCTACAACTCTATATGTTATTTTATGTGATTTGAGGTGCTAAAGCCCAGCATGACAGCTAACGGATGAGGATGCTTCGAACGTTCCTCCCCACATTGATTATTCTGACCATGAACGATCTAATCCACCATGGGAAGCCTTTGCCTTATCCTCAACTTCTCAATCAGATACCATTAATAAACCAACACATGAATCATTACGGAATAAAGAATTCTTTATCTAAGAGGAGGTAAGCGAGTAACCTGGAGTTGCGGTATAGTAGAATGAATAGCTGATGAAGTTTCAAGACATAAAAGCTTGCCAATTGAGCAAAGCAAGGCCATGTATTTATTATGTTCACGTTGAGCAAAGTTCAGCAAAAATTAAATGTATTTACATTATTATTATTATTATTATGCTCTTAGGAGTCTTTCCGAATAGTTTAACAATGATAACTAGATAATATAACTCAAAATATATGTATATTTTTAGATTTTTTCAATGTTATCGTCAGTAAATATTTTAAGATTCTTGAAGGATAAGGAATCCTAATTGAAAAAAAAAAATATGAATGAAGAAAACTTTGGTAATTAAGGTTTGATTATTCTATAAATATTTCATGTATATTTAGATTTTGATAGGGAGAGACTAAGATATGAAGAATACTTTTTATGCTTTTGAATTTCTCTCTATATAGGATACTTTCTAGAGTTTTAGAGATGATGAGAAAAAAAAGAGTATAAATTCTTTGAAATTTATATGAGAGGGTTTGCAAGAAAGTTATGCTTTCAAAGTCTTGTAGTGAAGAATTTAATTTTCTTCGTGGATGCATACGAGATTCATCAAGCCATGTTGATCTTGCATTAACTTTCTAGTATGCTTTCGATTGTTAATCTTTATTTTTTAAAATTCTTTTCTCCCTCTACAATAAGTGGTATTAGAGTTTAAAAGATTCAACGATCAGAGATTCAACAAGGATGAGCAACAAAGATTAAAATGAGCATGAAGTAAAAGTATTTTATCTTTAAAATATATAAAAATAAATAAATACTTATTAAGAGAGTGATTATTATGATTGATAAATATTTTGAGATTCTTAAAGCTAATATCTCAATGAGATAAGAAATTCTAATACAAGGAGTTCTCATGAAAAAGAAATCATGATAATCAGGGTTTGGTTCTTCTATAAATATCTTATGTATCTTTAAGTTTTAATGGAAAAGAAAGCAAGACGTGAAAAAATAACTTTTATGTGAAAAATATCTTTAAGTTTGGTGCTTCTAAGTTCTCTCTATGGTGTCTAGAGAGAGTACCTTTTATAGTTTTAGAGAGGATAAGAGAAAATAATATAATTCTTTTAAAATTTATGTGAAAGAATCTACAATGAAGTATGCTTGAGTGGGGATAACTTAAGATCTTTTAATTAAACTTATATTATGAAAATTTTGATCTTCTCCATAGACATATGTGAGATTTGTAAGTATTTTATCCTAATGAGATAAGGAATCCTAAGATATATGTGAGATTTGTAAGTATTTTATCTTAATGGGATAAGGAATCCTAATACAAGAAATTCTCGTCAAGGAAAAAAATCATAACAATTAGAGTTTTGTTTATCTATAAATATCACAATCATTTTTAGGTTTTGATGGGAGGAGATTAAGAGGAATACTTTTTATGCTCCTAGGTTTCTCTAGAGTGTTTAGAGAGGATAGTCCCTAAGATTTCTAGAGAAAGTAAAAGAAAATAATATAAATTCTTAAAAATTTATATAAGAGGGTCTACAAGCAAATCATTTTTGAGTGGAGATAACTTAGAGTCTTTTTAATTGATCTTAAATAGTAAAGAATTTAATTTTCTCTGTGAATGTAGATGAAATTTATTGAACTATGTTAGTTTTATATTAACTTTTAATATATATTTAATTATTAATTTAAAATATTTTTTAATTTTAAAAATTTTCTCTCTCTTCCCACACTCAAGAAATTTTCAAATGGAAATTATTGCTTTCCCCTCCTCTCACATGGAGTAACTTCTTTGGGAACTGTAATATATCTTATTTTTTAATTTTTATAATGACTTATTTATAATGTAAGAATCTATTTTGAATTGTTTATAAGACATAGTAATAATCTGATGATCTATTTGTAAACTGACCTAATCATAAATATGAATAATATAAGAATTAAATTATAAAATATATAAAAATACAAATTCCACCACCTCAACACCTCTGCCTTCGTTCTTAAGGAATTTGAGAAGGCAACATCACTAGAGAAGAAAGGAAAAAAGGAAGAAGAGAAAAAAAGAAGGAAGAGGAGAAGAAAATTTGGGGCTTAGGGTTTATACCACCTCAGTCATACCCCCTGAATTATCACATTTGAGAGGTATGAACTTATCTTAAATTAATAATATTATAATTCATCAATAATTCATAATTCAGGATCTAAATTAACATTTGAGGACATTGAAAAATATTCAAACATAATTCCCATCTATAAAGCCTATACAGTTTATAATTATACACCACCACACTCGATAATTCACGAAACCAAAAGCCAACTTAACAAAATATTAACCACACTTACAAATCCATAAGTGTGAAAATTTATGAGTTCACAAAATCAATCATTTATCATAAGTTCATATCATCATAAAACTAAACATTCTAAAATCCCAAACCTAAGAGGTCTTTTAAGGCTTTTACATGATACATCAATCCAAATTTATCAATAACATTTCATTACATATATACTTATATCATAACCACATATCAACCAACAAGATTTACCTACAATCTGAATAATTTTTCACTACCTCAGCCCAAGTCTAACTTTTCAGTGAGTAACAAGCTAACTTTAAAAATTTATATAGCAATGGAGTGAGCATACATAGCTCAGTAAGCGACTAACATATTAATAGTAAAAGAAGATAATTTTAAATAAATTTGATATCAAAATGCAAGGTAGGATATAAGAATTTATAGATATCCACTCATTGAATATAGAATCACAAATGTCATTTCATTTGAAATATATTTGGTTCATAATAAATTGAATAAAGAGTAATTGGAGTATATCAATGATATAAGAAGTATTTCGGAATATATCAATGACATATAAAATATTTTAGAGTATATCAAAAGAGAAAATATGAAATAGAAACTTAAATATCATATTTGACGTTGTATTCATTTCATTCTTATCGAAAGTGTATATAGAAACACATAACCAAATTTTTTAATATTATATCAAACATATAGGAGGTGAAGTAGGATCTCAAATATAATATCTCATGTTTAGGAGCGCCATCCATCCACGCTTACATGAAGCCAAAGGGGGCCGGCAAAACATCGTGGGCTCTAGGCATAACACCCTTTATCATTTCTGGCAAATGTTCAAATAATTCCTTTATTATTTCTGACAAAGGTCCAAATAATTTTACAAACACTAGAGTACAAAAGGACATTATGAATAATAAAATTGGCACATATCGGAAGCACATACAGAACAACGAAACGTATATGTGCCTATATGAGTCAATACGATGCAAACATAATCTTTCACATAATGCATTCAAATATGAAAGAAATTAAAGGCAAGAGCATCCAAGTACTCTAAGCAATCACATATAGCTCAATTGAAGAAAGAATGCTAGATGAATTCAATGTCTAAAGATATGAAACAAGAATAGACACAATTGACAAAAGTTCTATTTTGGCAAATTCTGTGAGGGACATTATACAAATAATTTGAATGATAAATTATACTCTAATTTACTCAAAAATGATATCATTGGAAATATATATCAATGCACTTTCAGATAAAATAATTTTATATGAATTGAAGTTTCCAACAAAGAGTTATAAATAATTTGGTAACTAAAGGTCAAAGAACAAAATCTCTATTTTGTAGAATCTATAGGGTCAATATTAATAGATAACTAGGTCAGGAATTATAAGTAGTTTAATATCGAAAGGTCAGAAATTATGATCCATATTTTATAAAATTCATAGAGTTAATTAAAACAAAAGTTTGGGTAGGTATTTGAACTCCAAATCTTTTAATCCAGATATCAAAAGAAATATCTATGAGTTTATTTTCAGATAAAGTAGGTTTTGCTCAACTTAGAATTCAATACAAATAGTTATAATAAGAACAAGGCACATAGGCCATAAATCTAAAAATATTTTAGATTCAAAGTTTTATATCTAAATAGGATTGATATCAGATGCAAGGCCAAAACTCTTCAAATTTTTCATAATCAAGGCAAAAGCATAGATTAGAGTTATAATAAAAAGGGGTTAGAATACTTACCTTTGAAAATTTTTGATTCGAAATGAGAGGATTTGAACAAGAAAACCCTAAGCCCCAAATTTTCTTATCTTCTTCTTTTTTTTACTATTTTTCTTTCTGTTTTCCTTTCTTCTCCATCGATGCTGCCTTAGATTCCTTAAGAACGACATAAGAGGTGTAAAGGCAATGAAATATATTGTTTTATATATTTTATAGTTTAGTCCTTGTATTATTCATATTTATGATTAGGTAATCAAGGTTTACAAATAGGTCCTCAGATCATCACTCGATAATTTAGAAACCCAAAGCCAACTTAACAAAATATTAATCACACTTATAAATCCACCAATGTGAGAATCTATGCAACCGTAAAACTAAACATTTACTATAAGTTCATATTATCGTAAACTAAATATAACATTCCAAAATTCCAAACATGAGAGGTCTTTTAAAACTTTTACACAATATATCAATCCAAATTTGTCAGTAACATTTCATTACACAAAAAATTATACTTATACAACAATATAATCAACCCATAAAGACTTTCTCACTATCTGAATAGTATTTCACTACCTCAGCCTAATTCAAACATTTTAGCGAGCGACAAACTATCTTGAAAAGTTTATATAGCAACAGAGTGAGCTACAAAGCTCAGCAAGTGATAAACATATCCATGATAAAAGAGGATAGTTTCAAACAAATTTGGCATCAAAATACAAGCTAGAATACAAAAATTTATAGATATCCACTCATTGAATACAAAATTGCAAATGTCATTTCATTCAAAACACATTTGGTTTATAACAAATGGAGTAAAGAGTAGTTAAAGCATATCAATGACATATGAAATATTTCAGAGTATATCAATGGTATATTAAATATTTTGAAGCATATCAATAACCCCCTTAAAAGAAAATTTTGTCATTTAAATTGGTTATACCTCAATCGATGAAAAGATGAGAATAAGCTTTTTTTTATTTCCTCCTCTAGCTCCCAGATCATTTCATCAATAGAAGAATGCTTCCAAATCACTTTAACTAAAGGAATGTTCCTATTTCTTAGGATCTTTTCTTTCTTCTCGATGATTTGAGTGTGTGCTTCCACGTAAGATAAATATTTATCAATCACAATCGATTCATACTTAATGATATGAGAGTGATCTGATATATATACTTTCTAAGTATTAAAACATCATGGATATATAAATCCATAAGTCTATTAGAAGAATAAGTCATATTGATAGGTAAGAAATATACAAATTTGGTTAACCTATCAACGATGACCCAAATAACATCATGCTTTCTAGAGGTTATAGGTAGACCTGAAATAAAGTCCATGGTAGCTCATTCTCATTTTCATTTAGGAATATCTAAAGGTTGCAATAAACCTCTAGGTCTCTAGTATTCTACTTTAATTTCTTGACAAGTTAAACACTTTAAAACATATATTGCAATCTCTTTTGAAACAAAAAAATTTGCCTTCAATCTCTTTTCTACTTCTTTCCTCAAGTAAACTAAATATGGATCTTATAGCTGTCCTTCTTTATTTGTTGAATGAGATCATATTGAATCTGGATGGAGGCCATTAATATCATTGAGTCTTGTATTTTTCTTGTAACATTCAAATCATAATTTTCTTCCAATAACTTTCATCGCTTCATAACCATACTAGCCATAAAACTTGTAGATTTTCTACTAAGTGCATCGGCTATAAAATTAGCTTTACCTAGGATGGTAACGAATGATGTAATTATAATCCTTTAAATATTCTATCTATCTCCACTATCTCATATTTAATTCTTTCTGGGTAAAATTATACTTTAAACTCTTGTGATGGATAAAGATTTCAAATATTTATCCATATAAATAATGTCTCCAAATCTTTAGAGCAAAAATAATTATTACTAATTCCAAATCATGAGTTAGATAATTTTATTCATAGTTTTTCAATTGTTTATAATCATAAGCAATCACTTGCCTATCTTGTTAGTCTCTTGCTGAGCTTTGTATGCTCACTTCGTTAATATATAAAATTTTCATATTAGTTTGTCACTAACTAAAAAGTTAGAATTAGGCTGAGGCAGTGGAAAGCTATTCAGATTATGGGCAAGTCTTGTTGGTTGATTTGTGATTGTGGTATAAGTATATTTTGTATATAATGAAATGTTATCGATAAATTTGGATTGATGTATCTGTATAAGCCTAAAAAAACCTCTCAGGTTTGAGATTTTTAAATGTTATGTTAGTTTTATGATGATATAAATTTATGATATCGTTAACTTCTTCCCAATATATAGGCGTTCTACAATTTCACCTTATAAAGCTTCATAAGGAGCTATCTAAATACTCAAATGATAATTATTATTGTAAATGAACTCAATAAGAGAAATATCTTTATTCCATTCACCTTTCAAATCCATAACATACGCTCTAAGCAAATCCTCAAGTGTTTGAATTATTTTTTCTGACTGACCATCGGTTTGAGGGTGATAAACAGTGTTAAACTTGACTTTAAAGCTAATAGATTCCTTTAATCTTCTTCGTAATCTAGAAAGAAATATGAAGTCCTCTCATATAATTAAGTATGAGCCGATTATGATTGATAAAGACTTGTCTTATATAGAAGAGCTCATTCGGATCATTGATAAGAAAGAGAAGATATTAAGAAATAGAATTATTTCTTTAGTTAAAATGATTTAGAAGTATCATTCTATGACGAAACAACTTGGGAGCTACAGAAGGAAATGAAAAAAGCTTATCCTCATCTTTTTGTCGATGGAGGTATGATAAATTTATAGGACTAAAATTTTCTTTTAAGGGGGGAGAGTATAATATCCTTCATTTTTAAATTTTCAAAAAAACTTATTTGTAATGTAAGAAACTGTTTTGAATTGTTTATAAGACTTAGTAGTAAAAATCTGATGACCTATTTGTAAACCCTAAGGACCTAATTATAAATATGAATAATACAAGGACTAAAGTGTAAAACAAATTCCACCACCTCTACACCTTTGCCTTCATTCTTATGGAATCAGAGAAGGCAGAATCCATGGAGAAGAAAGGAAAAGAGGAAGAAGAAGAGAAAAAAAAGAAGGAAGAGGAGAAGAAAATTTGGGGCTTAGGGTTTTCTTCCTCAAATCCTCTCATTTAGGATCAAAAATTTTCAAAGGTAAATTTCTAACCTCATTCTATAGTAATTTTAATCTCTGTTTTCATCTTAATTTTAGATAATTTGAAAGATTTTGCCTTAGCACCAGACATTTCTCTCGTTTAGATGCAAAACCATGAATCTAATATTTTTTGATAATTTGACCTCTATGCATTGTTTTAGCCCTAACTTTTAGCACTAAATCTGATTTATACAAAACCTAATTTATGTTAAAGTAGATTCATAGATATTTCTTTTGGTATCTAGACTAAAATATTTGGAGTTCAAATATCTGCCGAAACTTCTATTTTAATTAACCATATAGATTTTACAAAATAGAGACTGAAATTTCTGACTTTTCGATACTAGACTACTTATAACTCTCTATTAGAAATTCTGATTTGTATAAAATATACTTTATTAGGAACTAGATCTATAATCTTTCTATGCATATCTGATTTAACAGATTTGGAACATAAATGCCTACTAAAATATCTATTTAATCGATTTTATGGATTCAATAAAATAGAGATGATGTTTTCTGACTATTTGTCACTAAATTATTCGTAACTCTATGTTGCAAACTATAATTCATATAAAAATTAATTAATTTAAAAGTTGATTGATATATCTTTTAAATGCAACTATTTTGGATAATTTATAGTATAATTGGTTATCTAAGAAATTTATATAACATGCCCCTCACCGTCTGAACGAAACTTTTATCAATTTTGCCTATTTTTGTTTTCTCTATTTGAAATTGAATTCATCTAGAATTCTTTATTTTAATTAAGCCTTGGTGACTATTTTAAACTCTTATATGCTCTTGTCCTTAATTCCTTTCATATTTGAATGCATTATGTGAAAGATTATGTTTGCATCGCATTGACTCATATAGGCATATGTATGTTTCATCATTCTACATAAGCTTCCGATATATGTCAATTTTATTATTCACAATATCCTTTTGTACTATGGTGTTTATAGAATTATTTAGACTTTTTCTAGAAATGGTAAAGGGGTTATTTAGACTTTTGTTAGAAATGGTAAAGGGTGTTATACTTAGAGCCTGCGAGGCTTTGCCAGCCCCCTTTAGCTTCATCCAAACATGGATGAATGGCGCTCCTAGACGTGGGAGATTATATTTGGGATCCCACTTTACATTCTATATATTTGATATGATATCCAAAGCTTCAGTTATATATTTCTATGTGCGTTTTGGATAAGAATGAAATGAATGCAATATCAAATATGACATTTGAGCTTCTGTCTCATATTTGCTCTTTTGATATGTTTTGAAATATTCCATATGTCATTGATATGTTCTGAAATATTTTTTATACCATTGATATATTTTAATTACTCTTTACTCCATTATTATAAATAAAATATACTTTGAATGAAATGACATTACGATTCTATATTCAACGAGTTGATATCTATAAATTCTTGTATTCTACCTTGTATTTTGATATCAAATTTGTTTGAAACTGTCATATTTTACCATGGATATGTTAGTCATTTGCTAAGCTTTATATGCTCACTCCATTATTATATAAATTTTTCAAGATAGCTTGTCGCTCACTAAAATGTTAGAATTGGACCGAGGTAATGGAAAACTATTCAGATTTTGGGTAAATCTTTACTAGTTGATAGGTTGTTGTTATATATGTACATTTTGTGTGTAATGAAATATTAACGAAAAATCTGGATTGATGTATTTTATAAATATTTAAAAATACCTCTGATGGGATGTTGGAATATTAAGTTTAGTTTTACGATGGTGGTATATGGTTGGTTTTGTGATGCTCATAAATTCTCAGACTTGTGTAGTTAAAGTTTTGTTAAGTCAGTTTTAGGTTTTGTAAATTATCTAGTGATATGATGTATAATTATATTATTGATATTTGAATATTTGAGTGTTTTCTTTTAGTATCCTGATGTTAGTTTGAATCTTGAATTAGATTATTGATAAAATTTAATATTATTAATTTAAAATAAATTTATATTTAGGGGGTGTGACAGGAACCTTGTCATAGCTCGTATAATAATGATTCCACACCATATTTATTAAACAACGATAGCATAAAGCTCCATCAGAAAAGTTCATTTGTCTCAAATGACTAATTAATTATGGCTTCTGTCAGAACCCCGAAATGACGGACCAGTAATGTCAAGATCAAGGCATTATATGTAGACATGCCCATGAATCAGCACTCTGTACAATAAAATTGACAGAAACACCTCTCTCGACACTGAGAACTGAGCTCTTCATAATCCTAAAAGTCAAGTCATCCGGTGACGAACAGTTTGGTTGATCATATCTTATCCATGACTAATCAAAACATTCCCTAGTTTTGCCATAAAATTCATGCTTGCAATGCAACTCCAAGAAATCTGAATGCTAGCACCTGAAGAAACATTTTTTTGGATCCAAGACTTACGACTTAAGGTTAGATTCCTAGATATTATTTCTTAGTTTGTCTCTGCTCAAGTTCAACAAAAAATAGCATGTAAAAATATCCATATATATATGCAGTACACTCTAACCCTCCTGGTTATCTTCAAGAATTAATGTGCCCACTGAAAATGATATGCCCAATTTAGATCACAATGAAAAGCCATATTATGAATTAAGGTTAAAGAAGAATACATTTTGTTCAACATAACTGCAATAAGGGTTCTGTGACTGATGAATGATATTAATCTCTACAACCGGATGACAGCATAATCCAATATAATCTGATAAGACCCTAAAGTCTTATCGTAGGCTCTGATACCAAATGATAAGACTCTAAAGTCTTATCGTAAAAAAGAAGAAGAAAAAGAGAATGATAATGATAGACAATCATCATTTTCAAGTATAGTAAGTATTTCAAATATGAAACATAGCAAGATGACAAAGATAGCAATCCATCATTCCATGGCAAGATATCAATTGTAAAATAGC
Source organism: Musa acuminata AAA Group (assembly GCF_036884655.1). NCBI lineage: Eukaryota > Viridiplantae > Streptophyta > Magnoliopsida > Zingiberales > Musaceae > Musa > Musa acuminata. The sequence goes on along the minus strand of NW_027021349.1, from coordinate 2,485,740 downwards.
AAGCTAAGCTCAAGATATCTTATCATAATGAAAGGCATTTATACATTTTGATATGTTTCAAGCATCTGCGATGTGTTGCAATGTATATGACGATTCCAATTATATTTCAAGCATACCATAAAGTATACAAGTATTTATAATAAGCATTTACGATAAGATACATTGCATATATCTATAATGTCAATTTGACATCAATTTACTATATTTTGGTATTATTTCTCCCCCTTTGTCATTATAAAAAAAGAGAATAATTTAATAATACAAGTGTGGTAAAATAAAATTCAAGTATCAAACTCCCCAGCAAAGTCGCCATCCAATCGATATTGCATCGTTGCATGGTAACATTCACAAATTCATAACATCAAAATTTATCAACATTAAAGTGATAGATTCCATCAACTTCTCTCCCTTTGTCATCAAGACATTTGCATGAAGGAAAGGAAGAAAAGTAAGGAGGAAATCCATTAAGAACCAAATTTGTGAAGTCAAAAATACTAAATAAGTTTTCGTTAAAACATGCTTTAATCAAAGAGAAAGGATTCATGAAAAGGATCATACGAAATCAAATCCCTATTCTTGTAAGTGATTATCACATACTAAAATTTATCTTTAAAGGATCAAGATATCCAATGGAATTTATAAAATTCATATTTCATTAGAAGAATAAGGAGAGGAGCGTCATATGAAAAAGAAATTCATAAGCCAAATCCATTTCTCATTAAAAATTCACAAGAGATAAACTCATGAGAAATGTATTTGTCAATGAAATCCATGAAGTGATCAAGTGTATCAAAAATCATTAAGTGATGGAGCAAGAGTATGAAGTAAACTTGATACCAAGGAAAATAAAAATGAAATAGATTTATGAAAGCCCCATTCATGAAATGCATTAAGAGAAGGATAATCCAGAAAAGAAATACAACTAACTCATGCATTTGAACAATTTAGCATTTCTAACTCCCTTCTAATAAAATTAAATTGTTCTTCACTAAAAGGTTTTATAAAGATGTCGGCGAATTGATGTTTCGTATCAATAAACTCTAGGATTATATCATGATTATTAACATGATCTCATATAAAGTGATGCCTAATGTCAATGTGTTTAGTTCTAGAGTGTTGAATTAGATTTTTTGTTAAACATATTATACTTGTATTATCACATTTTATAGAAATATTCTTAAGGTAAATTTTATAATCTTCTAATGTATTTTTCATCTATACAACTTGTGCACAACATGCACTAGTTGCAATGTATTCGGCTTCGATTGTGGATAATGCAACCGAGTTTTATTTCTCAGAAGACCAAGAGACAAGTGTGTGTCCTAAAAATTGACATATTCCGGATGTGCTTTTTCTATCTAATCTATATCCAGCAAAATCCACATCAGCATAAGAAATTAATTTAAAGTTTTTGGATTTTGGATATCATAGTCCTAGATTAATGGTTCCTTTAAGATATCTAAGAATTCTTTTAAACTGCTTTAAGATGAGATATCTTAGGATTAGATTGAAACATAGCATAAATTCCTATGCTAGATATGATGTCCAATCTAGTTACGATGTGGTATAGTAAACTATCTATCATGCCCCTATAAGCTTTTTGATCAAAGCTTTCTCCACTTTCATCATTGTCTAATTTAGTGGAGGTACTCATAGGAGTATTGATAGCTTTTGAATTATCCATATCAAACTGTTTTAATAAGTCTAATGCATACTTTGTTTGACTAAGAAAAGTACTATCATTAAGTTATTTGATTTTTAACCTAAAAAAAAGGTTAGTTCCCCCATCAAACTCATTTCAAATTCTAGACTCATACTCTTTACAAACGATTCGTATAAAGATTTATTAGTAGACCCAAAAATAATATCATCAACATAAATTTGAATAATAAAAAATTTATTTTTAATTTTTTTAATAAATAATATGGTATCAACCTTGCCTTTAGAAAAATTATTTTGTATAAGAAATGAGCTAAGTCTCTTATACCAAGCCCTTGGGGCTTATTTCAATTCATAGAAAGCTTTAGTCAATTTAAACACATGATTAGGAAAATTATCATTCTCAAATCTGGGAGATTGTTCAATATAAACTTCTTCGGAAATAAAGCCATTAAGAAAAGAACTTTTAATATCTATTTGAAATAACTTAAAATTATTACTACTAGAATAGGTAAGGAGCATCCTTATGGCTTCTAATCGTGCCACAGGAACGAAGGTTTCTTCATAATTGATACCTTCTTTTTGGTTGAAACACTTGGCCACTAATCTAGCCTTGTTTCTTACCACGATACCAAATTCATCTTGCTTATTTTTAAAGACTCATTTAGTACCAATAACTAAATGGTCATTTGGCCTTGAACAAACTTTCACACCTCATTTTTCTCAAATTGATTCAACTCTTCTTGCATTGTGATAACCCATGAATCATCTTTCAAGGCCTCGTCAATGCATTAAGGTTCAATTTAGGAGAGAAAAGCGACGTTGGCACAAAAATTCTTAAGAGAAGAATGAGTTTGAACCTCTTTTGATGTGTCTCCTATGATTAGCTCTTTAGGATGAGCATCTAAATACTTCCATTCCTTGGGTAAAGAAGGTTCGGAAGAAGATATATCCAAGTTGCTAGATAGAGAAGGGGTTTCATTTAAATTTAAAACATCAAAGTTAAGATCATCATTAAAATCATTTTTCTTAGTTTTAGAAACTTTATTAAAAACCACATGAATAGACTCTTCTATAACCAAAGTTCTTTTGTTGAAGATACGTAAAGCCTTAGAAATAGAAGAATAATCAAGAAAAATTCCTTCATCAGATTTTACATCAAACTTTCCTAAGATATCTTTTTCATTCAAAATAAAACATTTACACCTGAAGACTATAAAATATGAAATGTAGGGTTTTTTGTTGTTCCACAACTCATAAGAAGTTTTCGAAAGTAATGGTCTTACTAGAACCCTATTCATGACATAGCATATCGTATTTATGGCTTCGGCTCAAAAATATTTGGGTAGGCTATGTTCATTTAACATGGTTCTTGTCATTTCTTGTAAGTTTCTAATTTTTCTTTCTACTACTCCATTTTGTTAAGGATTTCTTAGAGTAGAGAAATTATGGTTGTATCCATTAGATTCACAAAAATCTTGGAAATCAAGGCTTTGAAATTCACCACCGTGATCACTTCGAATTGATGAAATCATAAAACCTTTTTCATTTTGAACAAGTTTACAAAACTTAGAGAAATACCTAAAGCAATCACTTTTGTGTGCCAAAAAATAAGTCCATGTATATCTACTATAATCATCCACGATGACAAACACGTATTTGTTACCTCCTAGGCTTGATGTAGCAATTGGTCTAAACAAGTCCATATGGATCAATTGCAATGGTCTAGAGGTGCTTATTTGGTTCTTTGGTTTGAAACTATCTTTTATTTGTTTTCCTAGTTGACATGCATCACACACATTGTCTTTAATGAACTTTATGTGAGGAATTCCTCTTATAAGTTCTTTATATGAGATTTAAAAGATTAGTTTCATGCTAAAATGACCTAATCTCCTATGCTAAAGCCAAACATCGTCATTCAAAACCGAAAAACATATTTCATTACAAAGATCATCAATGTCGATAGTGTATACATTATTTTATTTTAGGACAATCATAGATGTGTTTTTGTGTGGTTTTTCAATAATGCAAGCATTGGATTCAAATCTAATGATGTATTCTTTATCACACAATTGACTAATGCTCAAAAGATTATGTTTTAAGCCATCAACCAACAATACATTTTTAATAAAGAAGTTGGATTTGTTACCTATGGTTCCTTTACCAATGATTTTACCCTTGTTGTTATCTCTGAAGGTGACATATCCTTCGTCTAGGCTAGTGAGCTTAGAGAATTGAGATGGATCTATGGTCATTTGTCTTGAGCATCCACTATTAAGGTATAATCTTTTGCTCCTAGTTTGTGATGGTACATTTTTCTACAAAAAATGATGATTTTTATGTACCCATTTGACCTTGGGTGTCTCAAAAATCGATCTACATAGCTTATCATATTGCATTGAGTCATTTGAAGTTCTTTTAGGAACCCAAATCAATTTATATAGACTATATCTCTTAAGTGGACATTTATAGGCAACATGTTCGAGTTTGCAACAAAAGTTGCATTTGGTGTGAGATGATACATGCAAGGTAGGGCCTTTAATAAAGGTAGTTGGATTTTGGTGAGAGTTGCTCACAAATTCGATTCCACATCTCCTATGGATGTTACCCTTATTGGTAAGGATCATGTTCAAGGACTTGCTACCAACCTCAAATTTTTCTAAGGTTTCTTTTGAGTAGCAAGTTTTCCTTTTGAAGTATTTCTATTTCATCACATTTCGTACATAGAGCTAAACTATTATTGTGCTCAACTTTTAATCTATATAAATCACTAACTAGAGAAGCATGCTCCTTTTTCAACAATTTATATTTATTTCTAATTAACTTACATTCATCAAATAAATCATTAAAGCACTTAATAATTCATCAAAGGATAAATTTGCATCTAATGAACTATTTACCTCATCTCCAATCGCCATTAACATATAGTGAGCAACTTGCTCGGTGTTGGTTGGCTCCTCTTCTTCGGATGCACTTGAGTCATCCCAAGTTACTTTAAAGGCATTCTTCTTCTATGGTTGCTTCATCTTTTGGGGACATTCACTTTTAAAGTTTCCCGGCTTTTTGCACTCGTAGCATATTACTTGTTCTTTCGTTCAACTTTATTTTTAGTATCATTTTTAAATTTATTTCTTTTTATGAATTTTTTAAACTTTCTTGTTAAGAATGTCAAGTTATCATCAATGTTCTCATCACTTGAATTTTCTTTCAAATGGTCTTCTTGAGTTCTTAATGTCATATCCTTCCTTTTCTTTGGAAGGTTGTTCTCAAGCTCTTCATGAGCATTACAAGTCATCTCATAGGTCATTAGTGACCCGATTAGTTCTTCAAGAAGAAAGTTATTTAAATCCTTGGCCTATTGAATGACAATTACTTTAGGGTCCCAACTCTTTGAAAGAGATATTAAGATTTTATTAACAAGTTTAAAATCCGAGAAACCTTTACCAAGTCCTTTTAGACCATTGACGACATCCATAAATCGAGTGTACATGTCTCCAATGGTCTCACTCGGTTTCATTCAAAACAACTCATAAGTATGGACTGAAAGATTAATTTTTGATTCCTTTACTCTACTAGTGTCTTCGTGTATAACTTCGAGTGTGTGCCAAATATCAAAAGTCATTTCATAAATCGACACTCGATTGAACTCGTTTTTATCCAAAGCACAAAACAAGGCATTCATAGCCTTGGCATTTAGAGTGAAAATCTTCTTCTCCAACTCATTCCAATCATTCATTGGAAGAGAAGACTTTTGAAAGTCATTTTCTACAATGTTCCATAATTCGAAATCCATAGAAATAAGAAAATTCCTTATTCGAGTCTTCCAATAAGTGTAATTTATTCCATTGAATATGGGCGGACATGTGATTGAGGGACCCTCTTGGTTGCCGGTAAATGCCATCTCTCTTGGGTTTCAAACCAAATGAGAGTGACCTTGCTCTGATACCAATTGTTAGGATCAAGAGCGGCACTAAGAGGGGTGGGGGGGGGGGGGGGGGGTGAATCAGTACAGTGAAAAATCATCAATTTCGTAAAATATTTGTTTCGATTCAAACCGTTTTGGAAGAATGTTGAACTTGAGAGCTTTCATGAAAATGTAAAGAGAAACTTAAAGAGGTTTGCAGTAATGTAAATTGCACAAAAAGATAAGCAAACCAGAATTTAGAGTTGTTCGGTCGATGTGACCTACATCCACTTCAGATTCCTCCTCCATCTAGGTCACCAGCGTCCACTAAAGGCCTTCCTTCAATAGGCAAAGACCAACTACCTTTTACAGCTCTTTCTCTTTTTCCTAGATTTAGGAGATAACCCTTACAAACCTCACTCCTCTTTTTTGGATGTTTACAAAGCTAAGAGAGGGAGGGGAGGACTCTTTCTCATTTTTACAACACTTAACACCCCAGAGATTCAAGAATATGTTAAACACTTTCATGTCATTTCATGCAGAAAATGGTATGATTTTTATAGGCCCTAATGGCTTTAAAATTGGAGCCAAAAAGTATCACATCCCTGAATTTTGGGGTACTGATAGTACCACCGCTATTATTGGGTGGTACTATCGCCTTCACTCTGACACTGGATGGTACCACCGCTTAATAGAGCTCGGAGACTGAGCTCTGGCGGTACCACCGCCTCACAGGGCCAGTACCATCGTTGGCAGCATTAATTGCTAGCGGTACCACTACCCAGACCACTTTGTCACGGCCTTAGCTGGTTTTGCCTAAGTCGTGCGGCACTCTTGCGTGTCCGTCCGCAAAGGTCAGCTTCCCTAAAGCCTCCCATGTCCCTTAGGACCCACAAAAGAGAGAACGGGTTAGAGAAAATGCCTCATTCAGGATCCACAAGCAAACATCTTCGAAAACACTTCATAGACAATGCAAATTACAAACAGACTTTACAAGCTCTGAACAGTTGCACAACAAAGGGTCAAAATGGTCCATTACAGACCGAGAATCTCTCACACATGCCCACATTACACAACATTTATTTACAAGCCTAAAGCGGCCACCAACCTAACTAAAATGGGACTATTAAGCCTTCGGTCATCCCTCTACATGCTGTACAAAGCATGAACAGACCAAAAGACACGAACATATATAAGCATTACATCAAACATCCTGTTTAGAAGTTTGTCTGTGACAACTTGGGAGAGTGGGTCTCCCAAGCAGTGCCACCTTTGACCTTGATTTCAGTGGCTGAATAGACTATTCAATCTGGCCCAATTCAGCCTTATTAAAGGCCCAATTGGCCCCTAATTAAATTAGTGAGATTACCTCTCAATCCTAACTCAGTTTTTGGTCTAACTACAATAAATAAGACATAATTAAAGCATTCTTGTCCCGGTACGTCAATTGCTCTTCCGACGAACTTTTGATGAACTCCCGACAATGTTCCGGTAGACTCCCGGCAAGCTCCTGGACTTTACGACGATCTTCTTGGCAAGTTCCGACGAGCTTCTTTGGCAAGCTCCTGGACTTCTCGGTTGGTTCCGATAGAACTTCCGATGACCGTCCGGACTTCCTACGAACTCTTGAACTCCCAACGAGATCTTGATCTTGACTCTGGCACAACACCTGCTTTATGTCTTACTACTATCGTAGTTAATCCTACACACTTTTCTCAATATATAGATTAGATCAAACAATTTAAAATTGATTTCATCATAAAAATTCGAGATTCAATCGTTAATTCTTGGGTGCCATTATTCAAAAAGTCAATACGACTTAGTCCACACCCAAAAGCATTGACCCATCCCAAAAACCAAAGTGAATTACTTGGGATGGATTTTGATGTGTGGCTAAGATAATGAGTAGGCTCCTAAGGCTCCACTAGCACATAGCAACCGACCCATGGCCTCTTTTAAAGTGTAGTTTGCCTACTAAATGGTGTTCATAGCTGCCTTAGATACACTTGGGTCTTGCATAATTGGTTAGCATCGAGGGGTTTTTTGACTCGACCTTTCCGATGCTTAAGTCAGTAAAAGAAACTGGAGAAGGTTTAATAGAGCTTCCTTAAGTTCCTTCCCCTATATCTAGAATTGGGGTTATCTTTTATACCTGATTTGTGGGAGAAAGATGGTTGACTACTCATCCTTTGCTTTAGATTCTCAAATCGTTAAGGGTTCATTTATGTCGACTACTAGTGAACATGTCTTCTTATTGATTATATCATAGGTAGACGGTTGGGGGTGTGTCGTCTGCTAGGGTAGGGATATGCTTGAAATGGATAGGAGATTGAGATCAGTGCTAGGTGCTCAAAGAGTTGGGCTACATCATCTAAGATTAATACTCTTTGGGGTTAAGCATGCAACCCCCCCTGAAATCATGGTTAGGGGTGATGGATCATTGTTAAACGATGGTGCCATCGAAGGGAAGTGGAGAGGTTTGGCAGTGAGGTCGAGGGGAAGCTGAGAAGTTAGGACTGATTATTGTATGCCATTGTCTTGTATGACTTTTCATGTGTGCGTGTTAGTTCCAAGTGGTGGCCTACAAACGGTCGAATTAGTAAAGTAGGGCATATGTCATTGCTTTTCCTACCATTTGTCCTCTCGGAAGGTGTGCCTTGTGGCTCTGGTAGAGGGTTTGAGGCACATCGCTCGGTCGTTTGACTCTACTGGAGTTGAGTTTTGTGATAACATTTTGTTCATCGTAACAGGTTTCTACTCATTCACTGTTGCAGGAATATGAGTATGTTGTTTGTGGATTTTTCCTTGACCGCCTTAGCAGAAGTATAAATCCATCGTGGCAGCTACTACCATAGCGGTTTTTGTTTGACTACCATAGCGGGAGTATGAATCCACCATAGTGGGTCTTGTTTCACTGTCATAGCGAGAGTATGAATCCATCGTGGTGGCTTTCGCTATAGCGGGTCTTGTTTTGACCACGATAGCAGGAGTATGAATTCGTCGTCATGGATTTCATCATAGTGAGTTTTATTTCAACCACCGTAGCTGAAGTATAAATCAACTATGGTGGCTTCTGTGTAGAGGGTCTTGTTTCGACTATCATAACGGGAATATGAATTTGTCAGGCAGCTTCCGGTTGTCTCCTGGTTAAGCCATGAGGGGTACTTGGTCTTTATGATGTGTGTTAATTATGGTAGGGTTTATACCTAATGGCCTTGATCGCGTTATCCCTCTTGCCTGGTGAAGGGCTATATGGGCCTCGGGACTCGTATGTCCTCTTGGGCTTTGGAGACTTCAATTTGCTATAGATAGGCTCGAATCCCAATGTCGTGGGTGTAGTTGATGTGGTGGAGATCTTGTGCCATCTCGAAGTGGGTTTTGGGTGAGGATAGCTGTCTTGTCGTAGGAGGTGAGGGATCGTTTCTTTGGTTGTTGGGAGGGCTTTATCTATGACGTAACTTTTTCCCTGGCTCCTACTTCCTTATGGTTTTTCTTTTTTGTTTAATCCCCTACTGTTGCCTTAAGGACTTGTTTTGCTGCTCTCTACTTCCCTTCGATCTCCCATTGCCTAGGTCAAGATGTCTTCTTTTTCCTCCTCGGACTCTGGTTCATGTCGTCACTCCATCGAAGCTTTCGGTCCCCCTCGGAGAGTGGTGCAAGTTAGTTCTACTAGTCATAAGTGCCCTGTAAGCTAATCACATGAGTGATGTCACGTGTAACATGATATGTACTTTTTCTGCTTATTATTATTATGATAATTTTTTATTTTATATTTCTTATTGCATAAATATATTGTGATGTCTACGGACCTAAAGAAAGGGCAAACATGGATAGAATACCCTATGCCTCAGCGATAGGGTCTATCATGTATATTATGCTATGTATCAAGCCTGATCTAGCATATGCTCTGAGTGTCACAAGTAGATATCAGGTGGATCCAAGCTTGGAGCATTAGAAAACAGTAAAGTATATCCTTAAGTACTTGAGAAGGATTAAGGATATTTTACTGATATATGGAGGAAGTAGCCTCACAGTTAAGGGCTACACGGTGTCACGAACAAAATTATAAATAGGATGTTTGATATAATACTTATGTATGTCCGTGTCTTTTGGTTTGTTCATGCTTTGCACAGCATGTAGAGAGACGGTTGAAGGCTTGATAGCCCCATTTTAGTTGGGTTTGGTGGCTATTTTAGGCTTGTAAATAAATGTTGTGTCATGTGGACACTTGTGAGAGATACTCGGTCTGTAGTCGATCATTTTGACCCTTTGTTGTGTAACCGTTCAGAGCTTGTAAAGTTCGTTTGTAATTTGCATTGGCTATGAAGTGTTTTCTAAAATGTTTGCTTGTGGATCCCGAGTGAGGTGCTTCTCTAACCCGTTTTATCATTTGTAGGTCCTAAGAGACCATGGGAGGTTTCGGAGAAGCAGACCTTTGCGGACAGACATGCAAGGGTGCCGTACGACTTAGGTAAAGCCAGCTAAGTCCGTGATAGATAGTATCAGAGTAGGACAAGCACTCATAGAAATACTTGACATGCAAATGTGGGAGACCTAGCGGGGTTGTATTGAGGGCAGTTAGCACGCGTGACCATTTGGGAGAAAACGGGCATGGAGATATAGGGAAAAGGAGTCGCTCGGAGGAGCGGGCATCTGAGATTGGCATTTAGAGGAATGGCCAACCCTTCGCGCAAGAGGCACCATGAAATAAGCAATCTTGGAAGAATGCGTAGCGCACAAAGGTTGGGATGGCTGAGTTCGAGCTACGGCTCGACATTGACAACAATACTTGATGGTGCTTAAGGCAAGCGAGGCGCTTGGTAAAGGATGAGACTATGCAAGGTGGAATGTGTTGCTTAGTGACATAAAGAGTTGTGCAAAGCTCACAGAGGTGAGACGAATTGCTAACGTGAAGAATTCGGTACTCATGCAAGGGCTTATATGCGGACGATAGAATATTCGCGACCATCCCAAGGCGACCGAAACTCGGTGCCATGGAGCATTAGAACTTTCTCTTCGGCATGAGAAGGATACGTCTGGAAGAGGTTAAGTGTGCAGCGAGTTCAACATGTTGCTAGTGATGAAAAGAATAGAAGATAAGAACAATTACTATAGAAGCTTTATTGAAGAAATGAAAAATGCTTCAATACATTAACATGTTCCCTCTCCTATTTATA